>NC_142940.1:61795712-61805712 GCF_046866305.1 Octopus bimaculoides
CTTTGAGACAAACGTTACAGGATCGGAACTGCCATCAGCCGGGTTTAATCAAAATGCGGACAGAGTACGTGTTCAGTGTCCAAACATCGTAGACTTGAGGAGTTCTGTCGAACAGCTGTTTGTATATCGGGCAGAAAAGTCCGAGTCATCTTAAAGGTTACTCCGCCACCTTCCTTTCTCTGGCAAGAGCAGTTAGTTTTTCTTTCTATTAGTTATAGTGAGAGGTGTGTGGAGGCGCAATGGCCTCGCGGTCATAGGATCGCGGTTTCGATTCCCAGACCGGGCGTTGTCAGTGTTTATTGAGCGAAAACACCTAAAGCTCCACGAGGCTCCGGCGGGGGATGGTGGCGAACCCTGCTGTACTCTTTCACCACAACTTCCTCTCACTCTTACTTCCTGTTTCTGTTGTGCCTGTAATTCAAATGGTTAGCCTTGTCACACTGTGTCACGCTGAATATCCCCAAGAACTACGTTAAGGGTACACGTGTCTGTGGAGTGCTCAGCCACTTGCACGTTAATTTCACGAGCAGGGTGTTCCGTTGATCGGATCAACTGGAACCCTCGACGTCGTAAGCGACGGAGTGCCAACAACAAATTATTATTATTATTATTATTATTATTATTATTATTATTATTATTATTATTATTATTATTATTATTGCAACAAACTTGCAGAATTGCTAACACTTTGCCGATCATCCCTTTCGGGGTCGATAAAATAAGGACCAACTGAGCACGGGGGTCGATGTAATTGATCTTCCCCTTGCCTAGGAAATTGCTGGCCTTGTGCCTATTGTAGAAAGTAGTAGTAGTAGTAGTAGTAGTAGTAGCAGTATGAGGAGGTAAACAGGGAAAGTAGGAGGAGAAGCAGTAAAAATATTAACGTTAAGATTATCAATATTATCACCACCACCTTCATCATCATCTTTGTCAACATCATTATTATTATTATTATTATCATCATCACCATCATCATCTCCTACTTGCTTCCAGTCCCTCAATATTAACTCATCTCCCCAATCCATCATTACCTCGTTTTCTTCTTTCTTAAAAAAAAACATCTTTACTTTCCCTTTCATTTTCGGTTGTTTTATAATTTTTTTTAGCCTTTCGTTATTATTATCATCATTATTATTATTATTATTTGATTCTTTCACATCCCATTTCTTTCTTCTTCCATTTTTTCCTCCATTTTCTTTTTGCTTTTTTTTTTCGTCTTCCTCTCTTCGTTTATTTATCATTTTCTTCACACACCCCTCCCCCTTAATACTCCGCTATTCCGCCTCCTGCACTATCCTCCAGTCATTACATCAATATCATAACGATGAAATAGGCTTAGAAAATCCGTTAGCTTCTCCACGACTCACACATACACGTGATACACACACACACACACACACACACACACACACACACACACACACACACACGCAACTGTCTAATGCAGATAAACACATGCACATATATATATATATATATATATATATATATATATATATATATATATATATATATGTATATATATATATATATATATATATATATATATATATATACATGTATATATATGTATATATTTATACATATGCACATACATATATACACATATACACACACACACACACACACACACATATATATATATATATGTATACTCTTATATATATTCACATAGATATATTAATATATATATATATATATATATATATGCATAAATACTTATATACATATATATAAGCCTATATATATACATATATATACATATACATATATATACGTATGTGTGTGTGTGAGTGTATGGATGTATATAAATATATACATATATTCTTATATAGACGCATATCTACACATATACCTTATCTTGATTTTTAATGTATATATAACACGCATGCACGCGTATACTAATCCAAGGACGTATTCATGGCCCCATATGTGTGTCTGTGTTGGGGGTGGCTTACATATACATATATATATATATATATATATATATATATATATATATATATATATACATACAACTTACGTACATTCTCCTATACACATACACAAACCTGCTGAAAGCATACGCTATTAAATAGAGGAATATATACGATAAATGTGTGTATATGTGCGTTATAGAGTTTATGCATTGAGTACTCTTTTCTTTTGTTTTTAAGCAAAATCGTTCATGTGGGTGTATGTATCTGTGTATGTCTGTGTCTATTTTTGTGTGTATGTGTGCGTAATTTGTGTGTGTATGTGTGCGTAATTTGTGTGTGTAAAGCGAAAATATCAAAGCCTAACGTATATTGAAACAACTCTCTTTTCTCTTGTCTTATTATAAGTGAAATATCTTCCAAATGGAAGCAGCAGCAGCAGCAGTAGCAGAATTGGGAGACAGTTAGCGAATATGAGCGAAAATACTGCTGCCGTTTCTATGATGCGACAAAATGGATTCTGAGACAATATTGGAGATTCGAAGATAGCGAGAGATTAAGATAGTTAGAAGAGACACGAAAGGATGAGAGGACCTGGGTATTGACAGTAGACTGGCTGTCTGGTAAACAGGCTTAACGTTCAACTGGCGAACCGGTAAGAAGGTTCGTAAACAGGCAGGTTATTAGGGAACTGGTGAATTAACAGAAACTAGTAAACAGGGAGATATTAGTAAACGTATAAACAGACAGAGAAGTATACTGACAGACGTGTAAACAAGCAGAATGGTTAATCGGTAGATTGGTAAACTGATAGATCGGTAAAAGGCAGGCAGGCAGACTGGTTGACGTGTAAACTGGTAGACGGGTAAAAAGCCAGGGTGATAAACTAATATATTGGTAAGCTAGCAAATATATATATACACGTAGACCGATAAAATTGTGATCTGTAAAGTGAGAGACTGGTAAACAGACAGATAGTTTAACTGGTAGACTGGTTAACGGACAGGTAAATCAACTGAAAGACTGGCTAACGAACGGGTAGATCAACTGGTAGATTGGTAAAGAGGGATAGATAAACTGGTTAACAGAGAGATACGTTAACTGATTGGCTGATAAACAGTCCGATTGATGAACTGGTTGTCTAATAAACAGATAGATCGATTAACTGGGAGATTGGTTAAGAGACTTGGAAGGGTAATACTCATCACAGTAGCAGAAAGCTATGCCTGGCTACACATCCCACAAGCTAGGGAATGCCAGCAACACTGACATGAATAGAGCTTCTCCTACATTTGTGATGAGTACAAAACCTCTTACTGAAATAGACTACACCTTTGCTATAGAAGACCAGACGATAACTAGATCTACAAAAGAGATAAGGATGTCTCTAAACCTCCACGTTGAGAAAGTTTCCATTGTGTCATACCAGTGTAGAATGGCTCGTATAAGCAGCGGCTGTCCAAAAGTGTTCATAATATACTACCGACATGACGTTGTCGCATTGACGGTCAACGATGTCATACGCAGCAAGGATTGTCCTGCTGGCCAGACTAAAGGCGCTCTGCCTGAATCAGAAATATCCACACTTTTTGAGGGACCGTCATTGGTTAAACAATATCTATTTATGCACAACATGACGTAATTCAGAAAAACGTAAACAAAATTTAAATGTTATAAAGCCTCACTAGACACACACACACACACACACACACACAATGTGTATGTGTGTGTGTGAGTGTGTGTGTTATGAGGATGTAAATATTATAAGCATCGAATCTGGATAAACAGCTTTAGATTCAAGCCTACGAATAAGCTGATCAGATGAAGCTTATATAGATTGCCAGAAGCTACCAAAAGATGTTCTGCGAATGATGGACATATTATAGCATAATATAAATAATATAGGCCTTTATACAGATATATATATATATATATATATATATATATATATATATATATATATATATACACACACACAGAGAAAGAGAGAGAGAGAGAGAGAGAGAGAGAGAGGTAGAGAGAGAGATGGATATGTATACACAAACACATTGTGTGTGTGTGTGTGCGTGTGTATGTGTAAAACTTCATCAGGGCAGCCCAATCATTACTTTTAACTGTGAAGCTTTGTCGACGGACACCAAAGCAGGCATTGGCCTGACCTGATGAACTCTATAGAGTTGACCTATGACTAATGACCTTTGACACCGTTATGTCGTTGCTCAAGTGAATCAGCAAAAGAAGAAGCAGAGCTTTTGATCATACTAAAGACGATGTGCAACGGTTTCCTTCACGGTGCCGCTATATGCTCCAGTAATGGCACGACCTCTGCACCGATGTCAACCAATCGATAGGTCGATTACGTCGATCCCAGTGCATAACTGGTACTTATTTGATCGACACCGAAAGCTGTAAAAGGCAAAATTGACCTCGGCGGAATTTGAACTTAGAACATAAAGACGGACAAAATACCGTTAAGTGTTTTGTCCGGTATGCTAAAGATTCTGCCTGCTCACCACCTTTACACAGTCTAATGATATCCTTTTCTACTCTAGGCAAAAGGCCTGAAATTTTGGGGGAGGGGACCAGTCGATTAGGTCGACCCCACTACGCAACTGGTACTTAATTTATTGACCCCGAAAGGATGAAAGGCAAAGTCAACCTCGGCGAAATTTGAACTCAGAACATAAAGACAGACGAAATACCACTAATCATTTCACCCGGTGTGCTAATTCTGAGTTCAAATTCCGCCGAGGTCGACTTTATCTTTCATCTTTTCGGGGTTGATAAATTAAGTACCAGTTGCGTACTGGGGTAGATCTAATTGACTGGCCCCTTCCTAAAAAATTTCAGGCCTTGTGTCTAGAGTAGAAAAAAATATCTAATAGATAGATAGATTCACACACACACACATATATGTATATATAAATGTAATATTTTGTCCGCTGCATTTTCCGATAGGTGTCGTACACTGCGTCTCCTTGCCTATCCCACTACTTCCGGTAGCCAATTTTACACCAACTTTCACCCCTGTCTTTCCATCTTTTAAGAAAACACACACTTCAAAGTCTTTCCTGAGATACTTCTAAGATTTGCTTCCTTAACGTTTTCTGAAAGTTGCTGCCAGAATTCCTTCCACCATTAATTGTTTTACGAATTCGATATATTATTTCATATTTTTCCTTCATAAAATTGTTATATTTAATGCATTTTCCGCTTTCATTTCGTAACCGCTTCTTCCACTTCTATTCAATTCGTCCTTTGTATACAGATTCATCCAACCATCAGTATGTGTGTGTGTGTATTAAACATATATATAATATTAGAGTTGTATAGTTTTCTTGAAGCATTGTTTCATGTATAAATGCCTGGTAAAACTATCAACTTGTTTTATTTTTATAAATTACATTATTTTGGCTTTAAAGAAAATATAATTAAAAACATTTATTTATGTATATATTCATACACACATGCATGTGTGTATGTGTGTGTAGGTGTGTGTATGTGTGTGTAGGTGTGTGTGTGTGTTCATTTTAACGCTTTAATCGAATTCACAATGCGTATTGCGTAACCCTTTCTGTTCTCTTTCGGTTCTTTACGAAAATACGAAAACAAACGAAACAAAAAAACAAAAGTAAAATACTGGAGATATCAGAGTAAACAAAGGGAGTGAGCTGAATAAAACGAATGTAAAATATGGCGGAAACACAACAAACAATGCAAGACCGGAAGTATAGAATGTATTTGGTTTTTTTTTTATATAAAATGAAAAAGAAGGATGCGGGAAACGTGCGTACATTTAGAGGAAAATGTAAAATTCTTTTATAGGAAAAAATAAGATTCGGAAATTGTTGTTGGTGATTTGTTGTTGTTCAGTCCAATGTCAAATCTAAGCGGGAATTCTTATGATCAAAGTCATTGTGAACCTGCTAGAAATAGCAGTAATAGCTGCCCTACTTCCTCAATTGATATCCAAACAGTCTTAGAAGATAATCTATTGTTATTGTTGCTTTTCTTGACCATAAAGAAAAGAGGCTATGGTCGCTGGTGGAATGACTTTCATCATAACCATAAGATCGATAAGTTCGATCAGCGCTGACCAACAACGATAGCAACCCTTTCGTTAATTTAAGCGTCCAGTTGACTGTTTACGTCATTTCTCTTCTTTCTTTTCTTTTCTCTCTCTCTCTCTCACTCGCCTTCTCTCACTTCCGCTTTATCAACCATCTACACTTACTATCCCCCCCCTCTCTCTCTCTCTCTCTCTCTCTATATATATATATATATATATATATATATATATATATATATGGGTACAGGACGTCACAAAACGTAAGCAACATAAAATACGAAGGCAAACTTGGGTATGCGAACAACGAGAGAAACAAATGGAAAACAAGACAAGTAACGCAAAGAACGACCCTTCATCAGTTGTCGGCTGTTCATCTACTCCATATTTCGAGCAATTAACGACAATATGAGGCTTCAAAAACAGTCGAGGTTATTTGTCTTAATATTTCATTGTATTTTTCTAGATATTTTTGTAGTCTACACTCGGAACTTCATAGCGGTTTTCCAATCACATCACACTGCTACGACCCTATCGTAAATATCTTCCTTTATCAGTATTCTGTGATGTATTCTAAACACTTGTTTTTTCTGACTAGTTTTGCTGGTCTGATTCCGTTCCAATTTTTTACTGGGACAGCCAGAGTAGCGATGCTTATTACCTTACTTTTTGCATTTAGGTCACCTTTAAGTGTTTTTATCAAATGCGTCTATAAACTTCGTTTCTAATCTTTTCTCTCGTTTATCTCTGTTGTACGCGGAATGGTTCATTGATTCCTGAGTATTTGTGTTTCTATGTTTCGTCTAATTCTCTTATCTGGTTTTCTTTGTGTAGCATGATATTAGTGCTCTTAATTAATTTTCATCTCGTATAATAGTTAGATATATTGTATATAACTAATTATTATGTACACACACACACACACAAAATATACATATGAATATACAAATATAGACATATTTATATACATATATATATACATATATATATCTATGTATACACTATACATATATATGTATCTATGTATACACTATACATATATATGTATCTATGTATACATATATACATACATATATATCTACATACACACACACACACGCATACATATATATATATATATATATATATATATATATATATATATATATATATATATATACACACATACATACATACACACACACACACACACACACACACGCATACTCACATACATACGCAGAGACCTAGTGAAAAGTTTAAATTCAAAAATAAAATTCAATAGTTTTCTCAATGTTTTGATATAAAAAAAATAAAACCTAATTATCAGTAAGTTAATTTATATCACATATTATGATGTATGAATGATGAAATTTCATAATTCGTCATTATTTTTCACAACTTCTTTATCTATTTGACATTCCTGATAGTGTATAAGCTAAGATAAATCAATTTATTGATTCACCTCCATAAAAAAAAGTTCTAATTGTTACTTACATGAAAATCGACTTCGAAACATACCAACGCAGCTGAGTATATCCGGGGGTGACATCCTGAAGATTCGTCTCGCTTTTGTCAGAGTTGTGGTGCATGTCCTTTGATTGTCCAAGAAGACCTCTTGGCAAAACACTGCAATCGGATTGGATGAGGAATGTTCTTCGTATGTTTGACAAATGGACATCGATAGCACAAGTACCAGACTGAGAATAAGTACCGGATCCAATGTGATCGACCAGAACTCTTGAAGGAGGCACTCCAGATGTAATCGTAATCATAAACTGGAACCGATGAGAGGATAAAAGGATATCCCTCCATTCGTATATCCATGTTATTAGATCACACATAGTGTGGTCATCAGCAAAAAAAAACAGCCTCTCCTACTAAACAGACTCACTGCCAGTTGTTCGTTGTATTTAAAGTGAATTGCTTACGTACATTGCATTTGCAGAGGTGTGTTCAACAATGTTTAGTAGTTAAAGTTTGTCGTTCTTAGTTCTGGCTAATTCTAGAGGGACATTTTATGTCATAAATGGCAATTTTGGAACTACAAAAAGTTTTTTTTTTTTTTTTGCATTTCCCGTTTATATCATTCGTTGATATTTCATTCACATTCGCATTTGATACTATAGTTTCAAAAAAACTAAAATGTTTATTATTGCAATTGAATAGAAAAGGATAAATATGCCTTATTTTCAGTGATTCCCGTTTGGGACTTTTCGAAGTATTTACCATAATTTCCAAAATAATTCACATATGAAGAAAATTTAAATACTATATATTATTTTAATTCTTAAGACACCTGGCAAAGACGAAGAATATCAATTAAAAAATTTAGCAGCGAGCTGGCAGACTCGTCAGCAAGCCGGATAAAATGCTTAGCGACATTTCGTCCGTCTTTACGTTCTGAGTTAAAATTCTGCCGAGGTTGACGTTGCCTTTCATCCTTTCGAGATCGATAAAATAAATACCAGTTATGCACCAATATTAATAATCTTATTAAGGCGGTGAGCTGGCAGAATCGTTAGCGCACCGGACAAAATCTTGCCCGTCTTTACGTTCAGAGATCGAATTCCACCAACGCCAACTTTGCCTTTCGTCCTTTCAGAGTCGATAAAATAAGTACCAGTCGAGTACTGGAATCGATGTAATCGACTTACCACCTCTCCCAAAATTGCTGGCCTTGTGCCAAAATTTGAAACCAATATTATTATGCAATTCTTCCAACTGTATGCATAAGGCCAGCAATTTGGGGGCGAAGAGGGGCTAGTAAATTTCTGCGATTCCAGTGCCCGACTGATGTTTATTTTGTCAACCTCGACGGAATTTAAACTCAGAACGTAAAGCCGGAAAAAAATACCCTCTAAACATTTTGTCCGTCGTGCCAACGATTCTATCAGCTTGACGAATTAAGCTAATAGTAATTCCCGAGCAGAGAAACGAACCCCGAGCGGTGCAGTTCCTATCATTAAGTAATGCGGAGAACTTATCAGTTTATAAAATATGCTATCTACATATATGTCGTCCGTTGACATAGGATCACGTTTGATGCAGAAATCAGCATAACAGCTGAATACCATCATCAGGTTATACAAAACACATGCCATAGAAACATGCTGTCTTTGCAATAAATATAATCTCGTGATATATCCACTTGCTATCGTGAGATACACCTATTAACCCCTTAATATATCACATTCGTAAGGAAGCAGAGCTGCTTGCGATGGCTTAGCCAACATATCTTAAGCAGCAGCTAAAAATGTAGTGACCCATCCCAAAAGGATTGCGTGTGTATGCTTAAGTCTGTGTGTATGTGTGTGTGTGTGTGTGTGTGTGTGTGTGTGTGTGTGTGTGTGGTTATGTTCTGTGTATGTGTGTTGTCTAAGCCCATGCTTCTGCGTGTGTGCGCCTGTGTTTATTCTGTGAGCGTGTACGTGTGTTTGCGCGTTTGTTTGCAATGATTCATAATATGTCGGACGTCAACCGATGCCATAACTTATGCGCTGAGCAATGGCGGGTGCGAAATGAATCAGTATATCAATGGAAGGAGATAAACTTGGTGTTTTATGGTATCGAGATGCTGCACTGAACAAGAAGCATCCTAGTCACACGCACACACACACACACACACACACACATATATATATATATATATATATATATATAAAGTCAGATGAGGATGTATGTATGTATTCAGAATGTAAAAAAAGACAGGAGAAATTCCGTAACGATCATGCAAACTTGCCGCCCTGTTGTGTATTTTGATATGAAAAAATCGCCGGAGAAATGTTTGGCGGTATTTCGTCTGTCTTTACGTTCTGAGTTCAAATTCCGCGGTAGAATGTTCTACCGAATTTTTTTTTTTTTTTTTTTTTTTTTACTTGAAACATAAAAATGGTGTATTAATTTCTTTCACATATTTCATTCACATATATCTTTCTTTAGGTATGTTAATTTCTTATGTTAACTGCTTTCACATATATCTTTCTGGAAGTCGTTTTCTCTTTTCATTTAAGTTTGATGTATAGAAAGCTGCGTTTCT
>NC_142940.1:61810712-61815712 GCF_046866305.1 Octopus bimaculoides
CTTCCGGAGTATTCGAGCGGTTCCAAGCAGTGCTGTTTTCTGCAAGTGCTCCACCCTTATTGCAACCCCTATTTGTTCCATGTACTTCTCTAAATTTTTGCTCACTGTTCCCAGGGCTCCGACAATTATTGGTACTACTGCTACCTTTTTCATCGACCACAACTGCTTAACTTCCCAAGCTAACCTGTCATATCTCTCGACTTTTCTTTCTTCCTTATCGCATACCTTGTTGTCAGCTGGCATTATTATTATTATTATTATTATTATTATTATTATTATTACTATTCCTCATCTCATACTGAAGATTTGATAAAATTTCAATTAAATTCAAATTTCTTCGTAAACAGGTACGAAAAAATAGCGACTGCTTCTTCAACTTATTCCTCCCCCACCCTGCCCTTTGGATAGTCGCAAAATTCTGCTGCTGATGCTGCTGGGAAGACCAACGTTTAAATGCATGTTATTTACAGATACTAACACCCACGCATACACATGTACACATATGTTCACCTATAAACAACTCACAAAGTATATCTTGTGATTATTAAAGATGCACATTGTGTGACTTCTTTCCACAAATCAACTAAACCCTGAGCACGAATATGATAAACATTTCTATTTTACCGTTCCATCTTCACGCAAGTTTGTTGCGTGGGGAGATGAGGCTGGCATGCCTGCTTGTTACAATCTTTCGCTGAGACACACCCAGCGTCCTAGAGCGAGTGATGGATAAGAGATATTAAGTATGACTGAGAGCTTGGGGAGTGGAAGTGGCAGGGGCAGTAGCGAAATATCTTCATGTAACACAACACACATTTAAATGGATAGGGTTTTTTTAAGGATGTGGGCAGTACTTCTCAGTACAATCTTTTGGATTTCTCTGAGACATGGATCTCCTGGGATATCATCTAGATGTTTTTGACATCCCTTTCTTATCACACCTAGGGCACCCACAATTACAGGAACACTTCTCG
This sequence comes from Octopus bimaculoides, assembly GCF_046866305.1. Classification (NCBI taxonomy): domain Eukaryota; kingdom Metazoa; phylum Mollusca; class Cephalopoda; order Octopoda; family Octopodidae; genus Octopus; species Octopus bimaculoides. The sequence continues at coordinate 61,811,687 of NC_142940.1, forward strand.
CTTTAAGATGCCACATCTTTTGTATTTCACTTTCCAGGTCCTATTATTATTATTATTATTATTATTATTATTATTATTATTAATAATAATATTATTATTATGTGAGGGCGCATGGCTTAGTAGGTAAGATGCTGCACTCACGAGATCGTGATTTCAATTCCTAGACCGAGCGGTGCGTTGTGTTTTTGAGCAAAACACTTCATCTCACGTTGCTCTGCGATCACTCCGACACCTGACGCGTGCTACACCACGCAGGCAACGTCGATTTGATGGAAGGATGAAGCTAATGAGCGGCACGAACATTTGATCATTATAAACAAATCATTTGTGCAGGTCGATCGGCAAATGCTGAACACTCATGCGTCCTCTTAGACGGAAGAGTCCACTACTGTCATTATTATTATTAAATTGAAGCTGAGAGTTTATCACATGAACCGAGTTCCACGCCAGTGAGATCATCAGATGATCATCATATATGTATATATGTATATATGTATATATATATATATATATATTCGACCGTGCCCGCCTCCCTATACAGATACACATACTACCCCCTTTTCCTTTCTTCTTAACTCTCCCCTCCAAGAACTGCATTCCCACCCGACCCTTAAACAGCTTTTTCTTCTTTCCACCATTTTCTCTTCTTTCTTTTTTTTCTGATGAAGAACTAGCGTGCGAAACATTAAAAACACTTCAATCTCTCTTCCTTTCAGGCATTATATTAATAACACCTTTGTTAAAAAGCACTTGTCCTTCTCGTTCTGCTGTTTCTTATATGTTGCTCATTCATCATGTGTGTATGTTCGCACGCATAAGTGCATATATATGTGTGTTTGTGTATGTGTGTGTGTGTGTGTGTATGTGTGTGTGTGTGTGTGTGTGTATTCTCTTTCCCAGTCTATAAAAATATCTATATACAAGAACAACATTTAAAGCTAGATTAATAATACACATGCAAATATACACACGTTTCACATATATACACCCGTGCAACAAGCATGCTTACTTAAATACACACACTCTCATACATACATACATACATACATACATACATACATACATACAAACATACATACATACATACGCGCGCGTATGTATATTCATAAAAAGCAAGAGAGGTAATTCATCGTAAGCGTAAATATTTGTCACCAGTAATAAAATGTGGATTAAATTTCTCCTTTAGATATTTTTCGTGTTAATATAATGTTCGCGATAAAGGATTTCCCAGTTATTTCACAAAGAAAAGGAACCATTTTTTCCTCGTTTGTGACTCTGTAATGACGAGTTTCGATTTGCTAATTTGAGATTCCTGCGCATATTTAACAGTTAAATACTCTCGTTTCGTGTGTATTTTTTTTGCTTCTTTTATTTTCTTAATCGTTTACTTGTTTCAGTCATTAAATTTCTCCCATACTGGAGCACTGTCTTGCAGAATTTTTAGTCGAATGAATCGATCTCAATATTTCTTTTAAGACACGTGACTTATTCTATTGGACACTTTTGCCGATCTGCTAGGTTACGAGACGTAAACTTACCAACACCGATCGTCCATCAATAGTGGGGGACAAGCACACACACACACACACACACACACACACACACACACACACACACACACACACACACACACACACACATACACACACGCACACTCCAAGATTTATTTATGTTTAACAACTGAATGAATTTAATAAAAGCATCTAAATATGAAACATCATGAAAATTGTTCAAACTGAAGTCCTTCTTGCAAACATTCATAATTGTATATTTATTGAAGAGAATGTGTGTCTACAATGTCTCTGTGCAGGGTTTCCGACTGCTAAATTTACTCACAACCCTTTAAATAGCATTAAATATATCGATCACTTTGTCCTGCCTCTGAGCGGAATATGCTTCAATGAAGAGGTCTTAATAAAATCGAAACATTCGCCGATTGTTTTAAACACAACATTCACTCTCAACATGTCTTTATTTCCTATAAATGTCGATTAGATTTCTTTAGAGTTATCTCCCTAGTTTGAAAGTAAAAACATAATGGGAAGCAAAAATTAAGAGAGATAATGTAGGAGAGGGGAAGAAAGGGGAAAGTTGAGAGACACAACAAAATGTAGTAAAAGAAAAAGAACAATATAACAAAGAGTGCACAAAAAAGAACAGGGTAAGAACAGATAATTGATGAGCTTTGTATCATAGCAAATGTATTGTGAGTCATATTCTAAGTTGTACGCCAAGAGATCGTACATTTATTAGTTAGGGTGTGAAAGTAGAATGAAAATGATAAAATGATGATATTGCAGTTATAAAACGAACGGATGGTTTATGACAAATATGTAAAAATTATATTTCATTTTTTAAGATGCTCAAACTTTAATATGAATTTTCTCACGCGTTGAATTATATTTTTAAAAGTCTGCTTCGTACTTAGCGGTGCATCGTTTGCGACCCACAGGTATAGATTAAGATAATCCATGAAAAATTAGATTATTTTCGAACGCCATTCAAATATAAGGCTTCTGTGATTTACTAACGAATGAGGAAAATAATTCGGAAAATATATTCTCAAGTTTCAAATGCTTTTAACTGAAAATTTATCAGAAATTTAAAACTGTTTTCAGCATTTGGGGTTGAATAAATGATGTAAAAAAAAACAGAAAACTTATATAAATGTATATGTATATATCAGTGTGTGTGTGTGTGTGTGTGTGTGTGTGTGTGTGTGTGTGTGTGTGTGTGTGTGTGCGCGTGTGTGTGTGAGTGTGTGTATAAGTGAGTGTCTGTGCGACCATGGTCCTCCTTTTTACTCTGCTCCAAATCTAACTGAAATTAAAATCAAGATGATCCAGTAGAGAAACTTCATATCCGCGCAACTTGCTGAAAGCAATGACTAACTATTCCTTGTCAATCGTTCAAAACTGGAAATCTATGGAATAGAATTACCGAACACACCATAAATCCTATTAATTATATAATTATATGCTCATATTTGTGTGTGTGTGTATGTTCTGATATATATGGCCGTACAACAATCAGAAAACCACAATTTCTATACTAGGATGTAATTCTCTCTCTCTTTCTCTCCCTCTTTCTCTCTCTCTATCTCTTTCTCTCCCTCTTTCTCTCTCTCTATCTCTTTCTCTCCCTCTTTCTCTCTCGCTCTCTCTCTCTCTCTCTCTCTCTCTCTCTAATTATACACACAGACACACACACACACACATACACACACACACACACACACACACAAACACATGTACCCGTCTTCATTCCTCTGTATCTCTCCCTCTTTCACAACATATATGGCGTCATTCAGGCTGATGTCTCCTCTTCGGAACCCTTCATCATTCGCAGAGGAACGAAACAGGGCAGGCTGCTCGTCCCCCACCCCATCCCCGTGCCATCCGGCATCTTCATCTTTTTATGCTACTGAAACTCGCCGTTTGGACAACAGTCTAGTGTGCTTACCTTCACGCGGGATCAAACGGAAAACTGTTCAGCTTTTCACGACTGTGGACGACAATCAAAATATACCACAGGCGTGGCTGTGTGGTAAGAAGTTTGCTTTCCCAACCACATGGCTTCTGGTTCAGTCCCACTATGTGGCACCTTGGGTAAATGTTTTCAACTATATCCTCGGACCGAACAAGATTTTGTCAGTGGATATGGTAGACGGAAATTGAAACTAGACCATCGTATATACATACATGGTGCGATAGGTAAATTGTTACTATTTTATATTTTTAATTTCGCTCATGCACATTGTTTGTTTTTGATTTTCTCGACTACATAATATAGTAGGGTCAGTTGGGCACAGTGGCCCAGCAACAAAATTTGCTTAGCAGGTGCAAACCCAGGTCCAAGTATTTTTGAAAAATGTGGATTGTTTTTCAATGTTAGTATTAAGACAAATGCAGGCATAATAATAAATTTTATTATTATGAGGGTCGGCTGAAATGTTCATAGTCTGAACAAGACACTCTCATGGAATGGGACCAAATGAATGTGACCATTTTTTAACGTAGTTCCTCT
>NC_142940.1:61820712-61823212 GCF_046866305.1 Octopus bimaculoides
TACTGGTCATAATAGTGATCAAGACGATGATGATGGCGGCAGCGGCGGCGGCGGCAGCGGCGGCAGCGGCGGCAGCGGCGGCAGCGGCGGCAGCGGCGGCAGCGGCGGCAGCGGCGGCAGCGGCGGCAGCGGCGGCGGCGGCGGTGGTCGTGGTCGTGTTGACGATGATGACGAAAACGATGACTCCGATGATGATCGTGATGACAATCTCGGTGCACGGTAAACGCGGTACAGTTATTCCGCTGTTCGTTTTGCCCACAGCTCTTTCGTTTCCTATTTGCGTTCTGTGAATTAATAGAAAACAGCACACATATTCCAGGCGTTTCATTACCAAAGTGCAGCACCATGCACACAAACACACATACAAATACGCATACACATACACACATACACGCATATATATTCATATACGCACACGCATACACAAACGTTGTACGCATAATTTTTTTTTTTTACGCGCATGGTCAATGGATTGCAGAACTGGTTGGAACGCCAAATAAAATGGTATTTACGTGTGTTCCTTTGTTTTTTGAGTTCAAATCTCGCTTAGATCGACCTTATATTTTACTCTTCCAGCCGTGATCATTATTTCATAGCATGATTCTTTTTCTTCTTCGAGACAATCATCTAAGACTGCATCTTATATAACTTGTCTTTTGTTTTTTGCGAGCTGCCATCTTCACCACCTCCACTGCCACTGGCACTACCGCAACTGCCACCAATACGAGCAGTAACAGTACTACCACCACCACCACAACCACACCTACGGCCACCATCATCATCATCATCATCATCTACGATGACCAGCACTAACACGATGAGTCATGGCTGTGTGGTAACTACGTTGTTTTAGAATTCGATCCAACCGCGCCGCAGCACCTCCAGGAAATACCGCGCACTGAATGAAACCTTGTATCTACCAATGTTTTGCGAATCAAATTTTGCTGATGGAGATTGTGTGGAATCCTGTCAGAAAGATCCTTCCTGTTTGTGGATTGCAGATTTCATCTGCCACCCAGTTCAACATCATTCATACCTCAGCAAAATCCATTTTTAGTTAGAAACTCAGGCTATATCACCGTTCTGGGAATAACTTCCTTCCTTCATTCCATCAGTCTCGAAGGACCTTAAAAGCATGATTGATAAGTTCTTCCTCGTGTGGTTTAGTGATAAAAAGTATCGGTCAAGTTTTGGAACCGGTACAACCAATATAACCTTGAAAGCCGTAGCACAGCATCGCCTTTGTCTGGTAACTAAAATCACCGATAAAAGAATACATCCCACTGTACAATTGAAAAATGCATATGCGTGCCCTCGGACAGGTAGAAATGTAAGTCAAATCTCCCTCTCCAGACTCCATCCTTTTAAAAAGGTGGAAGACATTGGTTAATGTAGACTTAGATGGGTGTATATACATACATATGTGTGTGTATATGTATGTATGTATGTAGATATATACACACATATACAAATATGCATATAAATATATGTATTATGTGTGCGTATGTGGGTCGAGAGAGACAGACAGATTGATAGGGAAAGAGAGAAGACAAAACTAAACAGGAGAGATCGCTTATAAAGTATTCAGATACACCAGCCTACGCGTATTTCGTTATTAGGTATATAATGTAATTTGCATAATCAAACTGCATTATTGAATCTTAAGCGATGCGTATTTTCCATTTGCAATATTACAAGATTAGTGACATTGTAGCCATCATTGTCAGTAATGCTCACACTATTACTAATCAGTAATAATATGAATGATGAATGAAAGTTACACATCTCTGAAGATTCGACAATGTAAATTTACTAAATTTATATTATAAACCTAATAATCATTCATAATGAAAACTACGTAAGATGATGTAACTAAGTATTGAATTTGCAAGCTCTTCTCTTTTACTTTGTTTTCTATACGCACCAATGTGACATATAATGTACCAATGTGACATATAATGTACCAATGTGACATATAATGTACCAATGTGACATATAATGTACCAATGTGACATGCGAATCCTCACAGTTTCCCTTCAGATATACAAGGAAAGTCATGGAGTTCTAAATATTGGTTATTTATTTGTTGTGCAATTTAAATTTTAAACCGTACTGCATACGTGCGTGCGTACGTGCATGCGTGTGCATGTGCGTGCGTGTGTGTGTGTGTGTGTGTGTGTGTGTGTGTGTGTGTGTGTGTGTGTGTGTGTGTGTGTGTGTGTGTGTGCGCTTACTTATACATAGTGTATTCCTTAAGTGCAACTGCGAGTCAGTTTTAAGTGATTTACTCGTGCTGTCTTCCTGATAACTAATTTTGGTTGAACTAACCCTTGTGTATTAATAATTTAGCTGATCAAATAATTCAGGCGATTAGCTGAGATAATTAATAGTCAAACAAAATGGCAGCTCCCGGTTAAATCGACTGAACAAAATGATTCCGTAAGTTCCCACTAGATTAACCATAATAATAATGATTATTATTATTATCATCATTACTATT
>NC_142940.1:61828212-61835712 GCF_046866305.1 Octopus bimaculoides
ATGGCAACGAAAACAATCCTTTCTCGCTGAATAAGCTGTAAATTACGGAAAATGCTTTCAACCACCATGAAATATAAGGAAATACCCCAATCAAAGAAACCTGCACCAAAACAGATGGCAGTAAAAACGAGTCGTAGAACCAACAGCAAACTGCGATAAAAACGTTTCGTTATCACAAAATATGAGGGAACGTACAAATTCACATGACATACACGAAATGTGTATTTAAAAAAAAAAACAGGTCTAAAAGCACATCGCAAAATTTAAAATGAAAACCCTGGGAAGAAAATAGTCAGAAGATCTCGACAAAGATCAATTGTAAGAAACTGGGTGAAAAGCCAGTCTAGACCCAGAAATAAATTCAGGTTAATTCCCAAGTGGTTAGACATGGTTTTGAAAATAATATACTCAATATCAGAAACAAGACAGGGAAAGCGAAACGAGATCAAACGATCAAAATACGCAGTTCATCAGACAAACGTCAACAACAGATTAGAAGCACTGCCTGTAAATGCAAACTCAGTATTAGTATAATTAAAAGAAAAACTTTACAAAGGCTAGAGGAAAACTTTGGCACTGATTTTAGAAGATATATATATAGAGAGAGAGAGAACGCATGGATAAGATATCTTGACAATTGTTTCCTAATTTGGACGAAATCTGTTGAAACTTTAGAAGCGTTCGGTGTCCATCTGAACAATATACATCCAATACTGACATTCCTAGAGGAGATGAGTACTACAAGTTTACCGTTCCTCGATGTAATGGTGGTTAAAACTGAATAGCAGCATCTCAGCGGACATATATTATAATGAGAAAGATGCACATCAGTACATGGAATTCAAATCATGCAAAGCGTGACACGCCATACTGCGTTGCCAAGAAAATCTGTTTTGTTGATGTAAATACGAGAGACAAACGACTCACCGGACTCAATGACTCATAAATAATAATATTCATCCCAATTATAGAAATGGCATGCAACGTGCAAAACAAATACCTATAGACTGACTTAAAGCAGCAGAAGAAAGAGCTGCACTCGACCGGAATATTGTACCTTTTATAACGACACACAGTTCATGTCATCAAAATATTTTCAACATTGACAGATCCAACTTATCTATTATTAGATGAAGTAACGAATGGAAATCTTTAATTGTTGGTCGAGCATTTTTCAAAGTAGAACTTGAAGCAATTGTAGACAGAGGCAAAATCTAATTTAAACAACAATGATGAAATGGTCTTGGTATCCAAATCCAAAGTCAATCATTGCGGTATAATCCGTTCCACTGCACCAAATGCCTGAATTGCAAAAAGTATATATTATCAGAAATTCGTTAATGGAATGCATACGAATACACCGGCAACAAATTAGGAGCTCTAATGTCCGTCAGACTCCATTAAGCAGTCATTTAGTAACATGCGATGATAAAATGTTTTAATGTTTCTATTTTACAAACTTTACAACTCAAATGAAGTCGGAAGAAGCGTAAAGGAAGAATTTTATTAAGTTCAAATCCGTTCTTAATGGACACTATTAAGAAGAATATTAATATAGAGTTGAATTAAATTTTACTCAAAAACTGTTGTAATATTGAGAGTCATATCAATTTGAATTTAATTTCATTTAAAAATAATTAAGACGAGACTACAGTTTGTCGTATCAGATATTTCTGAAAATATGATCGTAGCCGAATCCTCAGTCAGTAATTCTGACTGGTTAAAATATTTCAATAAATAAACGGTGTCAACAGTGTTACCACATTACTCAAACCATCATGTTTATATTGCACGCTGGTTAAAGCAGTTTTCGTAAGCTTCGTCCTGTTGGAGCCTATCGAAAGATATTTAAAGGGAAAATTAAGTTATATAACTGCATTTGTCAAGTGTGTTTGTTAATGTTACGACAGAAATATTTACCTGAAGATTGTTATAAAAGCTGAAAGTATTTGTAAAATTGTGAGAAAAAAAGTGGGGGAAGAAATATGAAATGTGGAAATTGGACTATGTTGCAATTTCATAGACTGGCATAGATAGATAGATAGATAGATAGATAGATAGATAGATAGATAGATAGATAGATAGATAGATAGATAGATAGATGGAGAGAGGGGGAGTGAGAGAAGAGAGAGAGAGATAAAGACCTGTTCTCTGGTGGACAGTTCTTTTTATTCAGGAGAGTAGACGGTTGAGTTCGATTCTCTTTTTTAATCTGCGGTTTTGTAAAACCCTGTTGTATTAAACGGCCATTCCGTAAAAGATCTCTTCGTTGGAGTAGAAGTAATAGACTTTTCTGCTAATGTTGCTGATAAGAACTTTTTTTTTTCATTATAGTTTAATTACAGGATTTAGAATTTATGTAAGTCATTTGCACATAGAGTTTGTTATAGGGGTTACTTGTTTTAAGGGCCTAAATTAATGACAACATCTAAGACGGTCACAATCCTTACGTCGGTGGCTGTTATTTATTTTGGGGGCGTCGAAGGTGCTTATAAGAACTTTACGAAATGTATGTGATGAGTACCTCGTAACGTACTCGCACAGTAACATCACTTCAGTCTATTTAACACCTAATACACCACTTCAACATAATTAACACATCATTACCATCACCACCACCATCATCGTCATCATCATCATCACCATATTATTATTATTATTGCTGTTGTTGTTGTTGTTGTAGTTGTTGTTGTTGTTGTTATTGTTGTTGTTATCAGAAAAAGAAGAATTTTTATGATAATAATAACCAGCATTGTCATCGGCATTATCATAATTATATCATCAGGCAATTGCCTGTTTCCATCATCAGCATCATCACCATCACTACCTTCAGCATCATAGTCATCGTCGAGATCGTAATAATAATAATAATAATAATAATAATAATAATAATAATAATAATAATAATAATAATAATAATAATAATAATAATAATAAATAATAATAATAATAATAATAACATTAATAATGATGATGCATTGATTGTTATACATATGCAGACAGACATATTCACGTACTCAAATCACCGATATTATCTAATGTAGGTGTTGCTGTTATTGTTGTTGTAGTTGTATTCTTATCCATATTGTTTTTGCTGTTGTTGTTGTTATTCTCATAATCGCATAATCACTTTTTGAAGCGTCGCCATTAAAACTGAGTGCAACCAACAGTCTTCTTTACTTTTTTTATGTTCGTTTGTCGTTGCTCCTACAATGCAATAGCAGTAACTATAGACGTTGTTATTGTTGTTGTTGTTGTTAGTCCAGTTGTTTATTACATCCTATATTATCTGTTGCTAGGTTAGTCCAATTCATACAGAAGAAAATAAAACAAAAAGTTCGTTCGCCATATTGTTTTGCAACTTTAACCTCGCTCTAAATATTTTCCCCTTGAAACGCACAGACGCACATGCGCGCGTACACACACACACACACACACATACACACACACATGCAAACACGTATAGGCACAATCTCAGAGACTATACACCGTTAACCTGACACACTGAGCGGGAGCAGTATACAGACAGGTTTTATGTGTATATGTGTGCATAGACACACACACACACACACACACACACATATATTTATATATATTTATATATATATATATATATATATATATATATATATATATATATATATATATATATATATATATATATATATATATATATATATATATATACATCTATATACACACACATACATAAATATATATACAAACACACATATATATATACATGTATATATACACACATATACATATATATGTATATGTATGTATCCAAAAAGATAGATAGATAGATAGATAGATAGATATATTTATAAATATATAGATACATGTATATAGTATACATGCACACAATACACACACACATATATATATATATGTGCTCACTACGTGATCACATGATCATGTGAGCGACTAGACTATCAGATATTGTTATACATCGATGGTTATAATGTGCTCTGCATTGTTTCAGCTTTCAAACGATGCCGCCCTTGAAAATCATTCATACTGCCATTTATTCAGTTCTGTACACATAAACAGTCATGCACACACGCTCGCACATTATGCAAGCTCTGTCGCTAACACACAAGTATTTCAATCAACTGAGATCATCCAAACAATTAGCAGAGAAGACAAAGCCTCCTTACAGACGTTATTAAAACCAAGCAACAATCAAGGGACATAACTCCTATAGGTTTAATTCATTGAATTAACCTCACGATGTAGACAATGCAGACCCCAGACTGGATCTGGATTTTAAACCCGGATGTTGAGAGCAACGGAAATATTTCGGTCTTATTAAACGGAACTACTTCCTGTTCAGTACACAACACGAAACCTGCGCAAAGTGTGTGTGTGTGTGTGTGTGTGTGTGTGTGTGTGTGTGTGTGTGTGTGTGTGTGTGTCTGTCATTGTGTGTGTATGTGTGTCTTTGTATGTGTGTCTTTGTGTGTGTGTGTCTTTATCTGCGTGTCTGTCTCTGTGGGTCTGTGTGTGTGTCTTTGTGGGTGCATAAGAGGGTCAACCGCCTACTGGCTAGCGTGCTGCACTCATGTTTGCTAGATCGTGGTTTCAATTCCCAGACTGGGTGCCTCGTTGCGTTCTTGAGCAAGACACTTCATTTCATTTTGTTCCAGCTGTAAATGGGTCACCTCTGTGACAGAATATCCTTCCGATCAGGGGTGGGGCAACGGAATATGGGTCTGCTCGCCTGACCAATGGGGTGACATCATTCAAAAGCTAAAATGATGTGAAGTGCATTGTGACCAGTGATGTATAACATCTGATAGTCTGGTCGATCACGTGATCGAATGATATGTGTATGTGTGCGTGTGTAAATGCGTGTGTATACATACACATATACATTACATATATATATATACATACATACACACTTATATACATACATACACACACATACATATACACACATACACACACACATACGCACTCACATACATACATACATACATACATACATATATAGAGAGCACGAGTGAAGGAGAGAGACACACACTCGCACCCACACCTTTACACACAAATACACAAAGGTACCCAACGTTAATTGGGTGCTGAATATGTTTAAATATTTTTGCTTATGTCATAACTTCCCTCGAGTTTTTTTATGTCGTGCTTTTTCTACGCAATTCTATGATTTCCTGATATTTTTATTGCATTGCAGATACGCGTCTTCAGTAAAATTCTTCGAGACTTTTACGAGATGTGAAGCTTTTGAGATTGTGTTAACTGAAAATGTGTGACTTATGGAAATACGATATTTTACTGTATATAATTTTTGCATTTCTGAATTGATATACAACATGAAACATAAATAGGTTTAATAGATATATGTGTTATAGTCATCAAACGCTCATGGGTAGACAACATATTTTTCTCTCGGTTTGGTGATCAGAGGAAAAGTTGTCTGCTCGGCCAAATATGTATGTAATAAAGAACGGGGAATGCGAAACGTAAGTTAGTCAATTCAGCTCCAACTTTGAAGCATTGTTCCAGACACATGATGGTCGTAGAAATACCACTAGCAATCTAAATACTTATAACTAACACAAACATAAAATGCTACGAATATGTTCAAACAAACCTTCCAAAATGCATTTTTACTCTTATACTAAACACTTCCCCTATAACCATAGATATCACAAACTATTCAACAAAGCGTTAAACTTAGTTACAGTTGCACGCCTAACTTCACCACAGCTAAATATTGACTTCAAATTTTGGCACAAGACCAGAAAAATTGTGGGGAGGGGCTAAGTCGATTGTATCGACTCCAGTATTCAACTGGTGCTTGTCTTATCGACTCCGAAAGGATAAAAGGTAAACTCGACCTCAGCAGAATTTGAGCTCAGAACATAAAGACGGACGAAATATCGCTAAACTTTTTGTCTAGCGTCCTAACGATTCTGGTAGCTCACCGCCTTAACACACGGCTAATATTAACATTTAAAAAAAATTGACAACTTGCATCTGTACCAATTTCACAAATAGCCGATTCGACAATCTGTGACTCAAAAACTCAGTACAGTACCTAGCAGATGACTTCACCGAAAGCAGCAACACCACCAAAATCCATATCTGTCTAAGAAATGGCACGTTTAAATCTGAAGTTCTACCAATACATCCTGTCATTTAGAAGCATCAAAAAAAAAAAAGCAGGCACCAGCTTGGCCAAATACGTTTGTTTGATGAAGAATAAAATGTCAGATGTAGTATGAAGTGGAAGACAGCACAAAAACATACGAAGAATATGGAACCTGCAAACGGTGCACCATAGAAAGTTTGGCCATTGTACTCCACTTCGAGATAGATACCAAATTATAATCTGAACTAATTCTCTTCTCATACACAGACCAAAAGTTTACCTAATAAAGAACTTCAACATACGATAAGCTATAATGTACGATGCAACAGAAACTTTCGTCACATTTCTTGTCAATCTTTTTCGCAATTTTACCACGAATTATTTCTTTGCACATTTTCGGGTGCGGGTGGGGGATATTTGTGTACATGTTTGTGACAATATACACGTTTCTCTGCCTCTATGGTATGGCGTTTGTTTAATTTTATAGATCTTTATCGAAGCAATTCTGTCGTAATTTTGAAAGCTGCTTCAATTTCGAAACATGAATTTTTAAATGCTGTACTTTTATTAAAGCCTTGTAATTTTGCATTGTATACCTCATCAATTGTGTATTTCTGTATTTATTTATCCTCATAATATTTTTATATTTCAGCTTTCTCTATTTTATAGTTATCTATTTTGCAAGTTTGCAATTTTCCAATTTTCTAATTTTGAAACTTTCTAACTCTGCAATTTTCTAAGATTGTATTTCTGTACTTCTGTTAATTTCTAATTTTGCATTTTGTGTATAAATAATTTCTGTAATTTGCAAGGTTTTGCTTAAATTTTGCGTCAACTTCGCACATTTGTACTTTATTTTTGCACAATCGTGCATTTATAATACAAGCAATGCATGTGTCCTGCACACACCTCTTTATATATATATATATATATATATATATATATATATAGAGAGAGAGAGAGAGAGAGAGAGAGAGAAAGAGAGATAGATAGATAGATAGATAGATAGATAGATAGATAGATAGATAGATAGACAGACAGATAAATAGACAGACAGATAGATAAAACTTGGAAGAGGATGCGTGGCATTCAATCATATAATAATATAAATAATATATATATGCATATATATATATATATATATATATATATGTGTGTGTGTGTGTGTGTGTGTGTGTGTGTGTGTGTGTGTGTGCATATATATATATATATATATATATATATATATATATATATATATATATATATATATATATATACATATATACGTATATGCACATACTTACATCTATATATATATATATATATATATATATATATATATATATATATATATATATATGCATATGTAGGCACAGGACTCATGAAACGTGTACAACAAAAAA
>NC_142940.1:61840712-61850712 GCF_046866305.1 Octopus bimaculoides
GAAAATCGGTTTTCTTAGCAAAAGTGTCAAATGTCAACCTTGATACAAAGGAACTGCACTCTATGATCCACGTGTATGTATTATATCCAAACACACTGCTTCCGGCTCTCAAAACCATTCTCAATGATGCAGGCATAGTGAAATTTGTGATATCTAATCCTCTGAACACAAGGATATTGCGTTTGTTGTATCGAGAATTAAATACATGAACAAGAGGCATTTTTGATTAACACAGGAGTACGAGGGCTTTCAAGAAGTAAAATGGTAGCTGGATTTGCAGTGATGAAAGACAAACTGGGAGAATTCTTTTCGAGAAATCAAAAGGATAAATCAATCAAGTTTGCAGATAAAATTTCTGACAGCAAATGGATGGCAAAGCTAACCTACCTGAATGCTATTTTCTTTCGACTCAATGCAGCCTATAAAGCATTTCAAGGCGAGTTAGCTGCTGCTATACACTTCATCGACAGATTAAAATCATTTCGGATGAAACTTGAATTGTGAAATGAAAAAAAAAGTGAAAGCTGGTTGTTAGGACATTTTTGACAATATGAGTGAAAGCTTTAGATTGTTGACAGCAAAAGACATTGATGAAATCAGGGTGTTGACCGAAAAGCATTTTTGTTTTACTGCGTAGGAAATTAGATTACTATTTTCCTGAGATTAATAAATTGATCTATCAATTCATTCGACAAATTAATTTGCAAGATTAATGTCGGGAATTCGCTTTGGTTATGAATGTTAGGTAACGACCGAAATAGTCATTCGATCGCGAATACAAGAGGCCGAAATGGGGCCCTTCCGAAAGGTCTCTGGAGTTACATTACTCATCAGGGCGTAAAGCTCAGAGACCCTTCTTCAGATCTGACCGCAGAAAACTAACCAGAGAGACGGGGTGAGGACAGAAAGAGAGAAAAAGAGGGAGTGGATGAAGTATAACTCCCAGCACCAGATTGGTATTTTTTTTGATCGGACATTATCGGACACGAAAAGATGAAAGGAAAAATTGACCTCGGTGGAATGTGAAATCAGATTGCATCAAGGCATTCTCTGCGACAATCTAACTGTTCTGCCTATTCTGCCCCTAGTTGTATAGCTGTATAGAAATTGAAATTATGTATATATATATATGTATATATATATATATATATATATATATATATATATATATATATATATATATATATATATATATATATATATATATATATATATATATATATATATATATATATATATATATATATAAATACTATTCCATACATATAAAAACAGCCATACCAACAATCCAACATACCTCCATCATCAGCTGCCCCACGGATATCATTATGGTTTCGACACCTGGGCAGTACCATTCAATCTGGCAATGTCAACAGCACTAAAATAAGTGTTGTTTGGGAACAAACATACATATGTATGTACGTACGTACGTATGTATGTATACAGACATACATACAAGCACGCACACACCTGTGTACATATATATACATATATGAATGTATGTAGGTGTGTTTGTATGTATGTTTATGTTTGCACATTATTGAACTAGGAGAAAACCTCCCGGCAGGGAGAGTGTTTCTCCTAGTTTTATCGGCTGTTGGACGTTAGATAGTTAAAAAGACATCATTTATTTCTGTCGAAGACAAATATCAGGAGACTGACGAGGTGGGGGTGAGGGTGGGTGATAATAAACATCGAAATAAACTAGAAACGACAGAAGACATGAAAAATGCAAAAATACGTTTCTTAACATCAAATAATGAAAAAAAAAACAAAAAGTAAAAATACTTCTCTCAACTGTAAAGATGAAACGAGAGAAAAATACGTTTATTGACAGATACTCGAAGCTAAAAATAAATCATGAAATATTGTGGTTGATCGAGGGACTTGGTTGACTGTATGGAATCGGATTCTGACTCCTTTTGTAGAATTACGCAGTTTTTATCCTTTTGCATTTTGTCTTTCTTTTCGGAAAACAAGAAGTGACCTTTTAAAGGCTACTGAGATGCTAAGGAATGCCCCCCACTTTAATAAATGTTGCTATGAGATAAAGAGGAAGCTTGATCGTTTAGTGTTGGTTTGTTGCTTTATCTTTTCAGTAGACTATTTGTTGGTTTATCTTTATAATAGACTTGAAGCCGCTTCTGATTTATATGTTTCTTCCACTAGAACGAATTCTTTTACAATAGAACGTTTTTCGTATTAATTTTTCAAAAGTCAATTCCGGGTGTTATTTTACAGAATGGAAACCCCAAGACATTGAAGTCTTTGGCAGATGCACAGAAGGAAACACATTCCAAATAGAAGCCAACGAAGGAACCCCTATCTGGTGTCTCGACCTCGGAGAAACAGCAGCCAAATCTCTCTCAAATTACATCTTAGCATTTTAACCGAGATATTTTCTTTTTTTTTTTGTTTGAAACCTTACGAGGGTCAATCCTCGAAGCAGCTCTTTACCATAATATATTTTTTAGATAACCCTGGTTGAGCCTTGAAAATGAAAGGGAGATTATTTTTTCCAATTATAGAGTTCCCCCCAGTGCCGCTTTAGGAGCAGTTGCCTCCGAGATTTGTTGTATTTTTTTTGGGGGGCGGGGGGTTCTTGCTCTTTTAGACAGAAATCCGTTGAATGGTTTTTACTGCCATTTATGTAGCAATTGGTCCTCGTTGCTTCGCTGCTTAGACTTAAGGTCTTCTCAATACGCGCTACAAAGCACAACTCGTAGTCATGAGAGTTGGAGATCCCGATTTTGACTACCTATCCAGATTGCACCACGAAATTAGCCACGAATCATGAGTGAATGAGTAAATATCATCAACCATGTCCTTAATGGTGGATCTTTTGTTCTGTTTTGATTTTTCTTTTTTTTTTTTTTGTTACTTCCTTAATATTATGAAACCAGTTTATAGAAAAGTGTGTCGTGTACAATTTGGGTTTGCACTTTACCCCCCCCCCCATTTTGTCCTCTCTGGTTGAAGACGACACAAATAGCATCACACACTTTCCTTCTTCCAATGAGCAAAAATTCCCTCAATTATCTGCGAGAACTTCCTCCAAATGTTCCATGAATAAAACAAGGAAAGCACTCGTGAATTTGGGAAGACCAGATACACGCCCTTCTCCAAAACCAAAGTAAATGATTTCACTCAATTTTGAGTTCGAGCCGATTAGCTGCAGATAACATTGGAATTTTAGTCCTGGGTCGATGACCTGCCGCAGCTCTCAGCAGAAAATTTCAAGAACTGCAAATATCCGATTACAACGACTGTGCTGCGCTCGACATTAAGTTATAGCACGTGAGCAAATCTTTAACTTTGAATGGTCTAACCAATGAGTAAACTTCTACTGCATCTGGTAACTGAAGCGGGAGATTTCAGGTTCTGTGAACCGAGAAGTGATACGCTGTTGAAGAATAGCACAAATGGGAAGCAATACATAATTTTGTCATTTCATAACTTTACTGAGTTTGGAGTATTTTAAGACTTTAAAGAAAACGCTGGCACAAAGACTGGCGCTTGTTGTTTGTAGTGAAATCGAGGAAGCGCAGAGATGCACGATTCCAAAAAGGTTCTTTTTATAACAACCGCCACCTCACGTAATACATCTTAAAGAAAATGGATAACAAACCTGATTCCGGTGGGGCTTTGATCAATTTTCGACAATATCGATTATCATTACACAGCTGCTCTCCTCAAAGCAGCCAAGTTTCCTTCCCGTTTGCAGAGGCAGAATTGCTTCAATGTGCAACGCCATCGGCTCGGTGATCTGAGTAAATGACCACATAGCGGAACCGTTTCGAATCACTCGCTAGGTCCACAAGGGTATCCTAAAAGTCAACGTGTGCCAACATTCTAAAGAAATACGACATGGTGACAGAAGCAAAGATAAACCAGAACAAGCCAGTCGCCACTTGGCTTGCCAGTCGGCAATTGGCTTGCCAGTCGGCAATTGGCTTGCCAGTTAGCTTGCAGCTCTGTTGATGGAAATGCAATTCCAGATTAAATTAACGTGTAACTGGTTGATTATTCCACAGATAAGTTTATCCTTAACGTAATTTCAAAACCGAATCAGCGTATGACAAAAGTGGCTTTTCAATTACTAGTACGATCCATTCAACAAGCTTCCATGCAGTTTCCTACTATCCCGTTCCGCTCACAAAGATTAAGATAAACCGAAGTTCTGGTAAAGATACTTGCTCAAGGTGCCATGCAGTGAGATCGTGTCCAGGATTTCATGATTGCAAACCATTCAGACATACCTTTGTCCATATGTATGTATATTATTTACATTATTTACATTTGACGGATATAGAACATGTATATATATATATATATATATATATATATATATATATATATATATATATACACATACATTAATATACATATAGGTATATATTTATATATATATTTATACACATACATACATGATATAATATGTGAAGGCGCGTGGCTTAGTGGTTAGGGCATTTGGCACACGATCGTATGGTCGTGAATTCAATTGTTTTTATGTTCAGTTATAATAAAACAAATTTCAAGTTAATGTGATATTTTACGCTCTACTTCTGTAGAGTACAAATTTATTATTCTTAAACAAAAATATAATCGATAGTGACTTCGAAGTTTCGGCCTTTTGAGCCATCGTCGGACTTAACTGGCCGAATCTTCAAAGTCACTGTCAAATATATTCTTGTTTAAGAATAATTATTCTATATATGTATATACGTGCGTGTGTGCGTGTGTGTGTGTGTGTGTGTGTGTGTGTGTGTGTGTGTGTGTGTGTGTGTGTGTGTGTGTGTGTGTGTAAAAAATACGTATCTACATATGCAGAGAAGTTCGATTCTGAGAGTTATTGTACCCATAATGTTAAAACTCGACTTAGTCACAGATAAAACGACAGCAAGCTAAATTTTGGTTTTCCGTCGATTGGAAAGGAGATCATCCTTCGCGTTTGTGCTTGTTCTGTGGCTACAAAATGCCAAGCAAATCAATGCGCTTCCTCGTAAGTTCAATAGGCATCTCAAATCTAAACACTCCTACCTTCAAGGAAAAGATTCAAATTATTTTAAAAGATTTCTCAGAACATCAAACAAAACAGGTAAATAGTCTTTAAAGTATCTGTAACAGTTTGTGCAAAAGGTCAAATTTCTTCGTATGAAATATCTGTATGGTTACACACACAGGGAAAAAAACAAATTTAGTCACGTACTTAGACGAAGTCAATTATCTTGCTTTGCATAGAGAAATATTAAGACAATGCTAGATCAAACAGAACAAGAAATGCGTAAAATTCCTCTTTCAAATCGTACAAGTCGTGGATGCGTTTTGGAGTTGTCTGCTGACATCGACGAAAATGTCGGCCGTAATAAGCTCCGACGTTACAAGTTGATGAATCAAGACATTGCCAACAAGACGCGGCTGTTGGCATTCACTCGTTTTATTGATGGACATCAAATACCAAATCAGTTTTTGTTGCTGCTGTTGCTTCGGCTGTAGTAGTAGTAGTAGTAGTAGTAGTAGTAGTAGTAGTAGTAGTAGTAGTAGTAGTAGTAGTAGTAGTAGCTGTTGTTTTTGTTGTTGTTCTTGTTCTTCCTGTTTTTGTTGTTGAAAACAAATGCCATCACTACAAAGAGTAGAAATATTTTCCTATTTGAAATGACTACTTTGAAAAATGTGAATAACCATGGCCGCTGTGTGTCGGTTTTGTACCAATGGAGATCCTTCAATGGTTGGCTTTATGAAATAACTGGCAACACTTGTTAAAAAGCAACAAAAAAACCCGTAATGTTATTACAACTCATTGCTTTTTACAGAGAAAGGGGGTCTTGATTGTAAAAGCATTCAGAGTTAAATTGAAACAACTTTTAGATCAAGCTGTCAAATTGGTTAATTTTATTAAAAGCAGACCATTAAAGACTCGTTTGTTTGAGGAAATTTCTATTGACATGAATTCGCAGCGCTGACGCTAATATTTACGCACAGAAGGGCTATGGCTGCCAAAGAAGCTGCCCTGTCGTGTCTACGAACTCTAAACAGAGCTTCTTGCACGTTTTCGTTGGGGTTTTTTCTTGTTTTTTTTTTTTTATTTTCTGTTCTTTTTGTTGTTCTCTTTCAAAAACAAAGTCAAAAACAACTTTATTTAAATATCTTCAATGCGAATTTCATGACCATATTTCAGCCCCCTTAATGGACAAGCCAATCATGGAAATACCCTTAAATCTACAAATTCAGCGGCAGCGTTTCAGTACATTAGAATAGAAAGGCGAGAGATGGTAGTATTGATCTCAAATTTTGGCACATGGCCAACAATTTCGACCCCAGTGCTCAGCTGGTACTTATTTCATCGACCCCAAAAGTATTAAAGGCAAAGTCGACCTCAGCGTCATTTGAACGTAAAAATGAAGACGGGCGAAACACTGCTAAGAATTTTGCCCGCGTTAACAAACTTCTTAACCACATCGCCATTCTTAGCACCAAATCTTTGTGGGGTATTACTTTCTTCTCTGAAAGGCAGTGAGCTGGCAGAAACGTTAGCACGCCGGGCGAAATGCTTACCGGTATTTCGTCTATCTTTACGTTCTGGGTTCAAATTCCGCCGATGTCGACTTTACCTTTCATCCTTTCGGGGCCGATAAATCAAGTACCATTTGCGTACTGGGGTCGATCTAATCGACTGCCCCCACCCTCCCCAAAAATTGCGGGCCTTGTGCATAGAGTAGAAAATATTACTTTCTTTTTATATATGTCTCAAACACTGAAAAACACCAAGGTTGCTTATAGCAGAAGCAGAATTAACCCTTTGAATGCAGAAAGCAGGTTATGCTCGCTCAAAATTTTTATCCCCGTTATCTGTGGAAAGCGGTTATACCACCAACAGTTTTGAAAAAAGTCTCTCCTTTCGCTACAAAAGGCAGATATATTCGACTAAAACTTTTTACAAGAGGTTTTCTTAATTTTTTCACTTATCTAATCAAATATCTCTTCACAGAGCAAGAATCAAATACCTTTAGTATCTACAGGTGATACTAAAAATTTATTACAGAAGCAGAAATTGTCAATTCTAGTTTTTGGTGGGCAATTTAACATCATTACGAGAATGACAGTGAAATTTAATTACGGAGTCAAGGGGTTAATAAAGCCAGATTAGCAATTATTTTTTTCATTTAAAATAATTGCTTTGTCTTGTTTCTTGTTTTTAACTTTCCGCGGGAAATCAGCACTTTGTTATTTCATTCTCAGTACGCCACGAAGACAAATAGAGTGAGAACCTCCGTGATAAACAGAAGAGTTAAGAGAGGAGGCGGAGAGAAAGAGAGGAGGCGGAGAGAAAGAGAGGAGGCGGAGAGAAAGAGAGGAGGCGGAGAGAAAGAGAGGAGGCGGAGAGAAAGAGAGGAGGCGGAGAGAAAGAGAGGACACTCTGTACAGACTTAAAAGACTATCAATTAAAGACAAATATTATTGGAAAATATTACTATTTCGCTTTCCTCTAATATCCACAGCGTTAAGTATATTAACACTGACTTAACTGTTATCCACCAGAAAGAAAAACACAGGAGATATCATTTCAATTAAACTAAGTAAAATAAGTATAACTCTGGTAAGAAATTATATATATATGTATATATATATATATATATATATATATATATATATATATATATACATGGCAACCAGTTCGAACCACCTCAAATGTAACTGCCCGAAATGGTTGTGATGTCAGGGACTTGACTGATGAAAGAAAGCCAAGAATGACCCGTCTTTGTTTGCCTGTCCTTCTAATAGTTGTTTCCCTTGTCCGCCTTTCCATTTCCCTTTCTATTTTTGAACTTGGCATACCAATCATGAGAGGTTCTTTCAGCTATGGCACCCTCTCCATACACAGCACAAATGTCACGAGCAGATTTTGTGGCCTTAGAACCTTGATTAAAAGCAAAAAGAAGGAAGTGTCGAAAATGCTCGATTTTTTTAACTTGACATTCCATTTTAATGATCTGAAAATAAACAAAAATTAACTAAAATTAACTAGAATGAAAACAAAATAGATTCCAAAATAATTCAAAAATAGAATTCTCAAAAAAAAAAAAATTCCAAAATTTAAAAACGCAATAAATTCCAAAATTTAAAAAAACAGCGGGGACTTAGTTGCCAACCCAATAATGATGCTACGAAGACATCACAAAAACTATTACTCAGAGTAGCAGTTTTCGTGATGTCTTTGCAGCTTAATAAAGCATTTATATATATATATATATATATATATATATATATATATATATATATATATATATATATATATATATATATATATATCAAAGGAGCAAAAATACTGATATATATTTATATATAAGTGCATATATATATATATTTATATGTATCATGTATAAAAAAAGACCATATTTCGCAGCCTAGATGATGTAAAATCTTGAAAAGTTGCTGGTGTGCAAATCGCAACTAGTCTGATACTTATTATATTATATAACTTCAAATAGTTGTTGTGTTGACACTAACAATCCATCACATAATACAGCTTTAATAGATCGACTCCCTCATAATTTAAAAATATGGTATACGCAGAAAGTAGTCATTGGAAGAAACATAAATAACACTAACAAATACTAACAGACATAACTCAACCCGTATATTTTGGAGAAGAGTTTTAATACATATCTTATTACATGATATAAAGAAACCTTAATCAATATATTCCTACATGATATAAAACATCAATGCGTCTATATTCACAATTCATAAGAATACCGTTCATACGACTGTTAGCTACATCAACTAAAAGTAAAATCTACACTGATTTACGTTCGCTGTTGTACAGGAATTGTGTTTTATACCACAGTAACATGTTCACAAACAATTATGCATGAAGTACTAACCGCTTCCATATCCTGAAAATCTTTTGAATATCGTTTTCAGATTTTTGCACAAGGCCAGCAATTTCGGGGGAAGGTGTAAGTCGATTGCATTGAACTCAGTACTCAACTGGTACTTATTTTATCGATCTCGACAGGATGAAAGGCGAAGTCGAAAAATGGCGGAATTGCGACTTGGAATATAAAGATGGACTAAATGCCGCCAAGCATTTTGCCCGGCGTTCTAACGCTTCTGCCAGCTCGCAGCCTTTGTGGGGGGTTTAATTATATATATATATATATATATGTATATATATATATATATTTATATATATATATATATATATATATATATATATATATATATATATATATATATATATATATATATATATATATATATATATATATATATATATATATATATATATATGTATATATATATATAAGCATGTGTGTGTGTGTGTGTGTGTCTGGTGTGTCCTCAGTCGAACACCTCCACTCCTGTCGCTATAGCTACCAAACAGGGAAAGATGTATCTGCCATCCTAGGACAGAAGGTGTGGGATTATTTCCCGATAGACTTAACCGATGTTCTGATATGTCCAACACACAAGAACAAGTCAACAATGTTGGTACACTCAACAAATCCATGTCAGTTCAACGCGTAACTCGGACGAGCCGGGTGACAGGACTTTCGTACGAATGGGAAATATCGTTTATAGAGTTTGTCTATTTGCGAATTTTCCCTCACACCCCTGGTAACTTTGCTAGACTAAGAATCTCTTTCCATATATCACGATTTAAGACCAGATACAGCATGGATTTCAAGGATCCATAGCTCTCTCTTCAATATCTTCTCAGACAACCTGAGAGACCTACATGGGGCGGATGTAGGAGTCTTCAAAACAGAACTGTGCCTACTCCTGTCAAGAGTTCTGGATGAACTCCGCAGCAGGAAACGCAGATGAGGGCAGCATCAATCTCCCTCATTTACCAAACGCCACATATCAGAGGGGGTTCAGGTAATGGGAGTGTAGAAAAGTTAACACCTGTGTCCCCGAATGGCCACAGCTTTCGAGCTGAAACTAATAACTGAAATGAAATACTCCACTGGATTAAAGTTCTCCGAAACAGTCA
>NC_142940.1:61853212-61858212 GCF_046866305.1 Octopus bimaculoides
ACACACCAACATCGGTTGTCAAGCAATGCTAGGGGGACAAACACAGACACACACACACACACACACATATGTATATATACAGGCTTCTTTCAGTTTCTGTCTACCAAATCTAACTCATATGGTTTTGGGCGGCCCGAGGCTATAGTAGAAGACAGTCGTCCAAAGTGCCGCGCAGTGGGACTGAATCCGGAGCCATGTGCTTAGGAAGCAGGCTTCTTATCGCCTGCGTCGATATGAAACCCTTTTTTTTTTTTTTTTTTTTACCTTTTTCGGCCTCTGTGTGTCTGCGTAGCGTGTTCGTTTTGTTGAAAGCCATTGTTTAGGCTTTCTAACGTTCTTTGGTATTGATGGCAAGAAGAGCGATGGTGCAGTCAGTAGGAGCCATATTTTATGCTTCTTGTTTTGGAGCCAGGAGCCAGATGATTCCAAATGATTGATGTAGACTTGCAGAAATTATACAGCAGCGTTTGGAGAATGTTGGAAGGAAATTAACGTAATGACATCTGCATATGTGACTGCATGTCTGCTTTGTGCATTTGTGAAGAAGGTCGTGTCGGTATGGGTTAAAAAGGAGTGGATGAGAGGCGGCTCCTTGCGGTACGTTATTCAGGAAATTGCAAATCCTAGATCTGTTGTTTTTGTGTTCTATATAAGCTTGGCGACCTGAGAGATAGTTTGCTTGGCAGCATTTCTGTGTTGTTTCTTAAGGAGGTGTTTGAATATTTTGTGTATAAGTTGCGGATATCACATGCAGGAACTTGTGATATAAAAATAACACTCACACAGCGATATTTCTCTCTACCTCACACACACACACTCTCTCTCTTTTCTCTCTCTCTCACACGCACACGCACACACACACACACACACACGTAGTTCCTGCTGTGTGTAATTATACAGGTGATATATAAATGTGTGTGTGCGTGCACGTATGAATGTACACATATGTAAGTAAACACATACATATATATATATGCATATATATATGTATATATATTATATGAATGATGTATACATAAATTATATATATATATATATATATATATATATATATATATATATACATGTATGTATGTATAGAGGCATACGCACACACACTCGCCGATATAGACTTCTATAGATATCCATGTGCACACAAATAAACATATACAATTCCAAAGTGTATGCGTATGTACGTGTGTGTGTGTGTATGTCTGTATGTGTCAGTGCGTGTGTGTGTGTGTTCATGTGTGTAGATGCGGGTGTGCGAGTTACTATGTGTGTAAACGCGCAAGAGAGCGAGCGTAGTTACATGTGTGTACCCAGCTGAGGGTATTCGTATACGGGTAAGAGTTCTTGTTTGTGTGTGTGTGTGTGTGATTGTGTGTGTGTGTGTGTGTGTGTGTGTGTGTGTGTGTGTGTGTGTGTGTGTGTGTGTGTAAGTACGTATGAGAGAGAGAGAGAGAGAGAGAGAGAGAGAGAGAGTACGTGGTATGTGTTAAAGCTTTACTTTGTTCCTGACTTCAGAGAATACTGTGACAAGATAACCTTTGGCCCAGATGTTGTTCCAAGAAATCAGAAACTGACCGGATATTAGAGAGAGAAAGAGAGAGAAAGAGAGAGAAAGAGAGAGAAAGCGAGAGAAAGAGAGAGAAAGAGACGGTTAGAAACGGGTAAGCGAGAGAGAAGCGGATAGAATAAGAGGCAACACTGCGAGAGACCAAGCAGAAAAGGAAGGGTAGAAACGGGCATCTTTATTTAAGGACTATATCCGTCTCTTTCATTTGGAGTTGTTTCTAGACTATAAGACCACACACACACACACACACATAAGCACTTGCATACATACAAACATACGCACACATGCATAGACGCACGCACAGATATGTGCATATACATACACACACACACAGACGGACAAACACATAGAACATGTATTTGTATGTTCATGTCTATCTCACTCTTTTTCATATATACATACCCACTCATGTTTATGTATACAAACACACACACACACACACACACACATATATGTATATATATATATATATATATATATATATACTCACACACTTTCACATACAGAGACACATACACAGATACACACTCATATATATATATATATATATATATATATACACACACACACATACAGACATACATATATGTTTTTGTGTGTATATGTATGTATAATCGTGTGTGCGTTTGCATATAAATTTGTGTGTACGCAGTATATATGCATATTGTAAATACATGCATGCATGAATGTATGTATGTATGTATCTACTTATGCACGCGTGTATATACATATAAATGTTGATCGGGTGAACAGGTCATATATTCAGAATTTAGCGAGAAGATATAATATTTGTAATAAGATGGCGGCGAAGAAGTGCGGAGACAACAGAACAGTGTATCGATAGCAATGGTGGGGGGGGAGGGGTATTGCGTTTCCCCTCTCACTTGGTCCAGAGTTCAATTATGACCTGAACCGATTTCACATTGCAGTCGTCGAGGAAACGGACCAATAGGAAAGCCTTAATGCAGCATCTCTACCTTCTTGAAATAGCAGTTAGGTCTTACTCAAATCACACGTTTGATCCTGAAGAAATGAATGATCTATTAGGACAATGTGGTTCTGGGTAAAGAAAAAAACTGGGTTCACATCTTGAAAGCGTTTGGTCGAGGCCCTTCTAATAAAGGGAGAGGAAGGGGTTAAACAAAGGTTATTATTATTATTATTATTATTATTATTATTATTAATATTATTATTATTATTACTATTATTATTATAAAAATACTTATAAATAGCTTTGTAAAACTGTTATATACACGGGCACCCATGCATAAACCATCCATGTACATGATTTCTCTCGGGCGCGGTTTTCTCCTGAATATATTTATTTAATCGGAAAAAAAACTTATTAAATATCACAAGTGGAATTTCATAGATTCACCGTATCTCAGAATGTAATATATGTATGTATATGTAGGTTTGAGTCTATTATCTTTGTTTTTGTGGCAGCGTACTTGTGGATGATATGTTCAATGAAAACTTCTAATAAAGATCCGTAACTTTGCGAACCTCTGGCTTAAGATCTAATTTTTTTTTTTTTTACTCCAAATGAATGCTTGATTGATAAGATGTAATTTATTTGAGAAACAATCGCATTTCGCTCTCCTCGACAGTTCCTCCTCTTCTAAATTCCTGGACTTCCTTTGTATGTAGTGAACTGGTAGAATCGTTAGCTTGTCGGGGAAAAAAAGAGCTTAGCGGCATTTCGTCCGACTTTACGTTCTGAGTTCAAATACAGTTGAGGTTGACTTTGGCAGTCATTCTTTCGAGGTCGATTAAATAAGAATCAGTCTATCACTAAGGTGATGCAATCCATCAATCTCTTTCCCCCAAAGAGGGTACAGTAGCAATACATAGTCAATATAAGGTGTTGATGTGGCTGCGAGTTCATATAGAGATGAAAGAATAAATTCAAGAACTATATATTTACCGATAGACCGATAGAATAAGTACTAGGCTTACAAAGAATAAGTCCGGGGGCCGATTTGTTCGACTAAAGGTGGTGCTCTAGCATGGCCGCAGTCAAATGACTGAAACAAGTAAAAGAATAAATGAATAACAAAATCTTTCATGAGCTCCAAGTGATCACATGACCCCAGTTGTGAACCATTGGCGAAGGATGTGCTGTGTGAGCTGGTGACTGTGCAGAATATGCGATCCGTGCATTATAGGGAATTATAGTTTATTTTAGAATGGTAAGTCTGTGAACTCTTGTATTCTTCCTAATGAAGTTTTTTTTTTTTTTTTCATGTTCTTTGCTTTCATACTCAGTGCACCAATTATTACTGATGGTATTCTGTTCTCATAATCTATTTCCAGGTCATTATACTTTGAAAGACTTTCGGTTTCTACCTGGATGCTGTTTAAACCGAGAGGAACCAGAGTTTTTATTAGAGTACATAAATTTTCCTCTCTATCTTTAATTGTCATATCTAGAAGATTAATTTTGACCTCATTGTCAGTCCTGACAGTTCATAGTCACATCCAGGGTTTGGAATATGCTTACAGTATTGTTTCAGCGTTCACGTGGAAGATTCGGAATACTTCCCAGCGGACGCATAGCCAGCCATGTCTGTAGATATATATCTGTAGACATATTCAGTCTTGGCAAAGACGAGACAGTGAGAAATTATTGTATTACTTTATATTTATGGCATAGTCTGAAAGTTAGCGTCTTGTTTTATTATTTTATTTTCGAAGTTCACTTAACGTCCAATTTATAATATTATCTCTGTAGTTTACGACTACGGTGGCTCGTGTATTTATGCCTGCAATAATATTTCTTGCATTGATTCTGTTTTTAATCGTAGTCTGACTGTTCTGTAAAACTCGTTTCTAATTTTCTCCTTCATTTATATATGTTGTATCTTATCAGTTTCATCTTCTTCTAAATACTTTTAGAGGTGGTTCTCTTGTAATTCTCTGATTTCCATGTCTGAATCGAATGTTGTATCGTTTTAAGTTTTAATTAATTTGCCTTTGTCTTATTTCTTTAATCGCATATTAATTTTCATATCACTTATTGAATTCACTGACAGCTTTTGTCAAGTGTTTCAACTAGAGTTTTGTCTTTTGCATGAAGTTTTAAATCATTCATAGACATAATCACAGGCATGGCTGTGTGATTAAAAAGCTCGCGCTCTGCATCTACGGGGTTTGGGGTTCAGTCCCAGCGCATGGCAACAAGTTACCAAGAGAATATTGGCGATGATACGAGAGAGAAGAAATAGAAACAGAGAGGAAACAGGAGAAATTATGTTGCTAACGTGAGAAAGTACAAATTGGTAATTAGATTGAAAAGTGGAAAGTCGAAGTCAGTGTAAAGAGAAAGAGTGTGGTTATAAGAGAGAAGCGAGAAACCTGAGAGGAATAATTCGAGAAGGAGAAGGGGGGGGGGGGGTATAAAACAGGAAAAGATGGAGTGGGGAACGAGAAAACTAAGCTG
>NC_142940.1:61863212-61878212 GCF_046866305.1 Octopus bimaculoides
TTCAGTCGTCCTTCCCATTCTTCCTTTCATTCTCCGACCCCACCCCGCATACGTATGTGTCCATGCACACACATGCACACACGCACACACACACACACACACACAAATATGTGTGAAAATACACATATATCCACCATATCTTTTTATATTCTTATTCCTTTCTCTTTCCCCTACTAGTTTCTCTCTCTCTCTCTCTCTCTCTCTCTCTCTCTCTCTCTCTCTCTCTCTCTCTCTCCCTCTTTATCACTTTTCCCTCTTTCTCTCTCTCTCTCTAGCCAATTCTGCAGCGTTCCAGCATCTCCTCCATCTCTTATCTCTCACACACATCTTCCGCTCGATTAATTTATTTCTACCTCTTGCCTACCAAATTCCTCGGGTCCTTCTTCACATTAGAAGACTTTCGCTAAAAACCAAAAAAGAAAAAAAAAGAAAAAGAAAAAGACAAAAACCAAATTTGAGCAAAGCAAAAATTATAAACAACAATAACAACAATAACGAAAAAATTGTATCACAAACTCTAAAGCCTACAAATTTAATGAACCAACCAACCAACCAACCAAGAGAACAGCCAAATAAACAATCATAAATACACACAAATAAATACGTAAATAAACAAACACGTGATCACATGATTTTGTATGTTTCTTGCTTCCTTATTGCCAGAACAATATTATACCCATAATGCTTTGCGCGGCGTTGTTTATTTTTTTTTTTTTTATTTATTTATTTATTACTTCCAGTCGGTCTAGTACGAATATTCCTGTACTGGTTTCACCTTTCTCGTTTTTAATTCCACTTAATAAACTTTGTCTTTTAGAACAGATTGACTATTCTGTAAGGGGTTTTACAGAACAAGTGGGCCTTTATATATATATATATATATATATATATATATATATATATATATCTTATTTTTTGTTATTTTTACTTGTCTTTTGTTGTTTTTTGGGTTTGGTGTCTTTCAAAGAAGTTTTCATTTTCTCGCTGGATTTTATGTCACTTAAATATGAAAATTTCAAATGCAAAATTTCTCATTCAATTCACTTTCACTCTCGTTTGCCCTTCTTTGGTTGCTGTCGTAAAATATTGGATAACATTACGTTGTCTGATTGCGGCGGAGGTGGTGGTGGTGACGGTGGTGACGGTGGTGACGGTGGTGACGGCGATGGTGGTGTTGTCGGCGGCGCGGGGAAAGGTGGTGGTGGTGGTGGAGGTCAAACAATTTACAATACTATATTCAATTATGATTGTTATTGCTGCCCTACGTCTCTTGGGACCTGAAATAATCACTCTCTCCGTTTTTTCCTTCTCAGAAATCGACTCTCAGGAATTCCTTTCCGGTAGAGTTTTTTTTTTTTTTTTCCTATGGTCACCGATTTGCAAATATTCAAGAGAAATGTTCACTGCATCGATCTCACCAGTCTCAGGCCACAGATACTGCATTTTCTTCCAAACCATAGACATACACACACTGTCGCTACACAAACCTGACGATTGCGTAACGCATGAAAGTACTAGTTTATTTCAGTATTGTAAAATTGTAAAAATTGCAAATAAAACGTGAAAAACATACAAACTCGAATATATATATATATATATATATATATATATATATATATATATGAAATCAAAACAAAAAAATGGAACGAGAACGCAACAGGCGACAACAAAACATTCGGACAGTAGGTGATACAAAAGAGGACGTGAAAAAGCAAGGATGAGACATTCAGAGCTTTCAATCATCAGTTGAAAAGCAGATCGTCTTTGCAGTTTCGGCCGGTTAATCTCGAGACTGCTGTAATCAGGCCGGACCTTATATATATATATATATATAGTATTATTATTATAAGAAATAGTAGTAGTAGTAGTAGTAGTAGTAGTAGTAGTAGTAGTAGTAGTAGTAGTAGTAGTAAGGCGGCGAGCTGGCAGAATCATTAGCACGCTGGACGAGATGTTTAGTGACATTTCGTCCGACTTTATGTTCTGAAGTTCAAATTCCGCCGGCTCGCTAAAACAAATACCAATTAACTATTTGGGTCGATGTAAACCGTCTTATCACCTATCCAAAAATTGCTGGCCTTGTGCCATAATTTGAAACCATTACTATTATTATTATTTAGTTAATTATTTATTTATACAGGTATAGAATAAAAATATTGTTTTTAACTGTTGTAACATTGAATGTCGTAGAAGAATTAGCAGAGATTCTTGCGAGGAACGTAGTAAGGAAACATTAAAATGCCCAGTCTTTGATGCTAGCCACATAGTTTATATTCATGAAGACGGCACTCGATTTGATGAAAGACTTCGTCTGTAAACTGTAATGCATGTGGAAACAGCTGCACTTTGATTTTTGTTTAGAGGGAAAATGGTTTATGCGGAACCAATTTTAACCTGTTCTTCAGATCATCTTTCCTGGACTGCTTCAATGATATCTCACAAGTACAACGTTCACTAAAGATATATTGATGTTCTTATTATTGATGCCACTGGTGCTGCTGCTACTGTTGTTGTTGTTGTTGTTGCTGTTGTTGTTGTCGTTGCTTAAATCCATGTTAATCATCTCCAAGTAGGCCTATGATCAAAGTCATTCCAGCGGTAATAATCCATCTTTTATTCAGATATAATCCATCTTTTATTCAGATATAATCCATCTTTTATTCAGATATAATCCATCTTGAACCAGCCACTTGTCTCTTTCTTTAAGACTGTAAGGCGATTTTTGAGGGATATTTCGTTGCTATTTCTAACAAATCTAGCGACCATA
This sequence comes from Octopus bimaculoides, assembly GCF_046866305.1. Classification (NCBI taxonomy): domain Eukaryota; kingdom Metazoa; phylum Mollusca; class Cephalopoda; order Octopoda; family Octopodidae; genus Octopus; species Octopus bimaculoides. The sequence goes on from NC_142940.1 coordinate 61,865,980, forward strand.
TACAGGTGGTGGGTGGGGTGGATGGGGGTTCCTGTGACCTGGGTGAAGATCAGTGCTTTTAGAGTGGAATCACTTTCTCCCATTTTCTTGCCAACCAAGGTAAGCCACGTGACAAAGCTATCTATATTTAGGAGAGATTAATCTCAAAGATAAATTGCATAGATTGAGCTCAATAATCATCTATAAATGTTGTTGTTGCTGCTGCTGGAGACGTTTGTGGTGGGGGTGTTGATGGTGTTGGTTTTAGTGCTGAACGCGGTTGCAGTGTTGCTGCTGGTGCTGGTGCTGCTCAACCTGTGATTCTAGTCGTAAACATCGTACTTTTATTTAATCATTTTCAATATCTGACCCCTCATTTAATGTGCCCTTTCAATATACCTTAATTAGCATGCGCCTATACATACACTCAGTTTGCTCGCTGACTCGCAATTATTTCCTCTAAACACACACACACACATAAGTAATTCCTCATCGCACACGGATACACACATACATACAAATATGCGCATCTTTACATACAGTTACCTTCTTTGTTACTCTTGTACGTAAGAAACCTTCTACCTTCTGCATCACTTCCAGTATTTCGATCTCCACTATTTTCAACATAACCTGGCACAGAACAATACATATTTCTGTGTTACTCCCATTGTTTTTCTTTCCTTCTTTCGCAATTTTCCTTCTCTCTAACTTCTTCATTTTTCAAGAAAAGCTTAAACTCGAAACGTCAAATTCCCGTTTGAAATATAGTTTTCAAAGTGACAACTAGTCACTGATCTATAAATTAGAAAATTACTAGTTTTAAATCTCACAGCGAGAGATATTCAGCAACAGCAACATTCGTCCTAAACCAGGACTGCCATGTTATGTTAGCAAAAATCTTTACTCCAAAGTATTGTTACTGAATATCCCTTGTTGTGAGATTTAAAAATAGTAATTTTCTAACTCTTGAGTTTTATCGCATATTTTCAATTACTTGGTAAATATTGGCGATTACTTTGAAATAAATTCCGAAAACTCCTTTCTGACAGCTTTCCCGATTTCTGACAGCTTTCCTGACAAATGGTAATGTTTGGAGGTAAATGGCACTGTAATTTATTTGGTCTGATATTCTCATTTGCGTGTACATCACCACAGACCAAACATTGTCACCTGTATTTGATTTAAGGTGATTTACTTGCAGTAAAACAAACTCCGTCTGATATAATATTTATTGTATGAACGAGATTTAGGTTTCATGAAGAATTCTTTTCCACCATTAACAGAGAACCTTCAAAGCAGGATTCTTTACTAATTTTATTTGTTCACACAACATTCTGTTGATTTTCGCAGTTATTTTTAATAGCTTTGTCTTTCGATAATTGAAAACTTACTCGTTTTACCAAACACGAAATTAACGAAACTAATAAGCAGTTAAACATCATATCACCTGTCAGTAGTCACGTGTCTAATTGCACAGGGTCAGATGTCAAGTATACTTCACAGACAAATATTCATAAATTTTTATTAGGTTTCGACTCAACCTCGCAAAACACCTCGAGATTATCGGTGACACACTTAAGGGTCTCGAAAAAGTTTGGAAGGCTTTGTTGTGCCATATAGTTCCTGGCGTGTATTTAAGCATCTCACCTTACAATTCCTTCAGTAGTATGCTCTGAGTTGAAGGTGCGTGGCTTAGTGGTTACGGTATTCGGCTCACAATCGTAAGATTGTGAGTTCGATTCCCGGCGGTGCGTTGTGTCCTTGAGCAAAACACTTTATTTCATGGTGCTCCAGTCCACTCAGCTGACAAAATCGAATTGTACCTGTATTTCAAAGGGCCAGCCTTATCACATTATGTATCAGGCTGAATCTCTTTGAGGATTACGTGAAGGTTACGCATGACTGTGTATCGCTCAGCCACTTTCACGTTAACTTCATGAGCAAGCTGTTCCGTTGGTCGTTTCAACTGGAACACTCGTCGTTGTAACTGACGGAGTGCTAATGTACTCTGAAAGTATTTTTTTTTTTACAATCTGGCTAAGACTGTTTCGGTGGTATATAAAGTAACTGCTTCATTTTTACTTCTGTTTCTGATGTTGACAACAGATATACAGGGTTGGCCAAAAGTCACCCGACAGTAAATCAAAACCATTCAATTCCATGATTTATTTATGTTTAACAACTGAATGAATTTAATAAACGCATCTAAATATGAAACATCATGAAAATTGTTCAAACTGAAGTCCTTCTTGCAAACATTCATAATTGGAATGAATAAATAAAATTGAATATTAAGTATTTATGGAATTTTGATTTACTGTCGAGTGGCTTCTAGCCAACCCTGTATATATATATATATAATCATGTGGCCAAACAGACGGACATATTCTTTAGTCCAACAGTGGCTGACAAAGTGAATATTTATCGATATATCTATATGTACCACGCGGTAACTTATGATAAATATTCCCTATGTCTCTTTATGTCCATTTTTCCCGTTTATAGAAGTCACACAAACTCATAGCACCGCTTACTTGTTGAATCATTGTACACTCTCAGTGGTTACTATCTCGTTTAGATTAAATAAAACTCATCTACACAGTTTCATGTGAGTCTGTCTACTTTATAGCTTTTGGTATGTAATTTAAGAGCCCCTGTTCCACTCCACCAGCAACGGACCAATCGGAAGTTATTTTTCGGTGATACACAAAGCGACCATTTCGTTCCTTTGACTATTTTACGTCCATTATTTCTGTTTGCTCGTATAAAAAATGCATAATGTCATAGCACCGATTACCTGTTGAATGGTTGTGCATACTCAGTGATTAGATATCTCTCTTAGATGAACTGAAATTTGCATTTCTATGTATACAGGACCTTGTTTGACTATTTATGTGTATGTGTGTATATGTGTGTGTGTGTCTTCGACAGAGAGACTTTGTGTGTGAGAGAGAGACAGACAGAGACTCTGTGTGTGTGAGAGAGAGAGAGACAGAGATTGTGTGTGTGCGAGAGAGAGAGAGAGAGAGAGAGAGAGAGAGAGAGACACACACACACAAAGAGACTGTGTGTGCGCGTGTTTGTGTGTGACAGAGACTGTGTGTGAGAGAGAGAGAGAGATTGTGTGTGAGAGAGAGAGACACACACACAAAGAGACTCTGTGTGTGTGTGTGTGTGTGTGTGTGTGTGTGTGTGTGTGTGTGTGTGTGCTATATTTGATAAACTGCAATTGGATATTTTTATCCGTTGCCTTAACCATTGACCAAATTCTCGTTGCTGATTCAGAAAATCAAAGAGCCTTGCAATTCAAGACACAGCACCGTTTTCTTTTCTTTGCAACACACAGCTTTGGTTCTTTGTCTCACTCCACCTCAATCTCTCTCTCTCTCTCCCTCTCTCTCTCTCTCATTTCATCTTTATCACTAGCTTCTCTATTTCTCCTTTACCTTGTGAATATGAGCTTATATGTATGTGTATATGAATGTATACATGTATATACATATACATAAATATATATATGAATGTGCACATGTATAAACATTTACATATACATATACATGTATATATATATATATATACAGATATATATATTAAATATATACACTGATCTATATATATATATATGTGTGTATATATATATAGATGTATATATGTATATATATATATATATATATATATAGATGTGCATATATATATATATTTATATATACACACACACTCACACATACACACACATATATATATATATATACATTCCTATATATATATATATATATATATACATGTATATACATATATATATATACTGTATATATATATATATATATATATATATATATATATATACACATATATACAGTATATATATATATATATATATATATATATATATATATATATATATATATATATATATAGCTGTCTTTATCAACCCATCTAACTCCCTTGAGTTTATCTATGTATCGCAACCTTCCTTTATTTATCTTACTCACTGTCTCTTTCTCTCCTTCTCTCTTACTCATTTACTCTCTTTCTTCCCCCTCTCTCTGTATCTCCGTTACTATCTCACCGTCTATCTGTTCCTATCCCCTGTGATTCTCTCAACGTTTCTTTTGAATGAGATGCGACAGCTGAGGATCGTGTGGTAGGTTATGTAATAATAATTAGCAATGGGAATAGAAATGGTCCAGAAACCTTCTATTGATTCAAACAGTCAAACATACAAAGCGACAAGCAATCCTTGTATTTATAACTCAACCTCTCCTTCTTAAGCGTGTCTCTGGCTTTGTCGAAGATTTCTATAGCCACCAATGGCAACGACACCACCACTCGACCCCGCCACCGCCATCACACAACCAATCTTTAATAATCACACCAACACCAGACACCACAACTACCACATACACTACAACAACAGCAACATTGCCACCGCCAACACTACCACCAAAACCACACAATCGCATTGTAGACACCACCAACATCTCATCAACCGTACCTTGTGGACTCCACTATCACCAACACTGCAATATTGCTACCACCACCTAGACAACCATTAACACAACTACCACCACAACAATCGCACCGACACATACAACCCACCACACTGTAGCTATGAGTGAAACTAAAACTACCACACCAACACTAACCCACCTATAACCACAATTACACAGCTGCCACAACTATACTAGAATCCCCCCAATGGCAGCCATTTTACTACCTCCGCCACAACACTACGACCGTTGTTACGCTACCACCATCGCCACACTATGCTCAGCATTACACCACAACTACAGCAATGATTCTATAACCACCACGACGTTGCAACTACCAATACACTGTGGCCACTACAACAGCCACTACCACCACAACCACCACCAACACCGACACCATATTACAACAACTATTGATACTACAACCACGACCAAAACTACCACACAACACTACCACTACTGTTATACTACAACCACAACTACTTTTACCACCTCAAATAACATCACAATACTTTTCACTTTATCATCTTTCTCTTTCGTTTCCTTTTTCTTTCTCTTCCTCTTCTCTTATCGTTTCCTTTTTCTTTCTCTTCCTCTTCTTCTCTTATCGTTTCCTTTTACTTTCTCTTCCTCTTCTTCTCTTATCGTTTCCTTTTTCTTTCTCTTCCTCTTCTTCTCTTATCGTTTCCTTTTTCTTTCTCTTCCTCTTCTTCTCTTATCGTTTCCTTTTTCTTTCTCTTTCTCTTCTTCTCTTATCGTTTCCTTTTTCTTTCTCTTCCTCTTCTTCTTCTCTTTCGTTTCTACTCCATTATCAGTTTCTTCTTCCTCTTCTTTCTTTTCTTCTTTCTCTTCTTGTCTTCCTCTTCTTTCTCTTCTTTCTGCCTTTGTTTTTCCTCTTCTTTTCCCTCCTCCTCCTCCTCCTGATTATTATTATTATTGTTATTATTGTTATTATTATTATTATTATTATTATTATTATTATTATTGTTAGTATTATTATCATTATTATTATTGTTATTATTATTATTATTATTATTATTATGTCTCCTAATCTTGTCAGTACCAAATACGTGCGTAACAACTGGTTGTCATGTGACTGTAACTGTGCTTGTACGCGCGCGCGAACGCGTTCGTGTGTGTGTGTGGAATTATGCGTATAATGAAATATATGTGAGAGTGTGTATGTGTGTAGGGTGTGAGACGGTGTGTGTGAAGAGTTGTTTCTGTATATGCATGTATGCATGTACGCATGTATGCGCTTATGTATGCATGTATATATGTATGCTTGCATGTATGTCTGTATATATGCATGAATAATATGTATGCATGTGTGTATGTTTATATGTATGCATGTATGTATGTATGTATGTGTGTATGTATGTATGTATGTATGCGTTGGTGTATATATATATATATATATATATATATATATATATATATATATATGTACACATATGTGAGTTGCTGTGCATGTAAAGTGCATATGCGGATGTGTATGCATGCATTATATAAGGTATAAGGTGATGCGTGTGTGTATGTGTGTGAGAGAGAGAGAGTATTGGTGATTGAGTGTATATGCATCTATATGTCTGTATATATACGTGAGAACGTGATGTCGTTATCAGAGAGAAAGATCGAGCGAGAGAGAGAGAGAAGGAAAGTGAGAGAGGGAGAGGAAGAGGAAGAGAGGGGGAGGGAGGAGGTGAGGAGGAGAGGAGGAGAATGTATGGAGTGCAGCATGAAAGCCCCTTGTTGGTGAGGGTCGCTTTAAGGCAAGCCAGAGCGTCAAATGGTTCGTAAATATCTTAATTTTAATAAGCTTTGCCTCCATTCAGCCTCGTGGAACATTTATGGTTTACTCTTTGTTGTGCTTCAGTTGTTCTTGTTTATGTGAGTTTGTGTGTGTGTGTGTGTGTGTGTGTGTGTGTGTCTGTGTGTGAGCGCGCCTATGTATGCGGTTGACCACGTTTGTAGGAATATATATGTATATGTGTGTATGAATATGTATGTATATATATGTAGGTATATGTATTCATATATATATAAAGATATATATATACAAATACATATATATATGTATATATATATATATAAATATATATACATACATACATACATAATGCATAAATACAGAATGACAGATATAGAGTGGGGAGAAGTACATGATGGGGGTGTAAGAGAGAGAGAGAGAAAGAAAACGCATTGACCAGCGTTAGCGTGTAGAGATTGTAGATCATAACATTCTTTATAACAACATTTCAGGTTAAAGCCGCCATCTTAGCTTCTCTCAACTGACCAATGACCAGTGAGGCGGGTTGCATTAGTGCGTTAGGACCGAAACTATTAGATATAGCTTTGTGTAAGCATGGATTATTCTCTCTCTCTCTCTCTTCTCTCTATTCTCTCTCTCTCTCTCTCTCTCTCTCTCTCTCTCTCTCTCTCTCTCTCTCTCTCTCTCTCTCTCACTCTCTCTCTTTCATCCACCACCACCGACACCACCGCTACTACGTTATTGTTTTTGTGTAGTGTAGCAACAGGTTCGTCCTTGCAGCGATCAAAAGACTGCTGAAACCACGATCACCTCCACCTTTGTTTAAAGTATAATATATCCGCTAATACATTCTTATCCTTTCGGCTTCTCTGTGGGAAGATTGCGATTTGCGAAAGCAGGTTTGACGGCTTTTTCTAGTCGACCGAATGACTACATAGAGATTTTTGGGGTCGTAGTTGTTTCTACCGTAACTGCCGCCGCCGCCGCCGCCGCTGCTGTTGCTGCCGTTGTTGTCATTGTTGTTAACCCCCTCCCCCCTTTTCTATTGGTCCTGAAATGAGAAGACTTACAACAACTGTAGCTTCCGTCAACTAATTGCTCGGATAACCTCATTTGATCGCCATTTGTCAACCCATTATGTTACCTGTGTGAGGCTCTAACTTGCTTGTACTTCGGATGCACAATCTTAGCTATTGCCCTTTAAGTCGCCCATATTGTTAATAAAAACCAAAAGTTATTCCAGCGCTCACTATCCTACTTTTTTTTTTCTTTTCGACACATAGTATACCAAAGACTACATTGTCTAGTGATTCCTATCATGACAGTTGAGCTGGAGCTCCAAATCTAGGTTCCAGAAACTCCTGTGGACTCACAAATGTAGCACCGAGAGTTTGTAAGCTGTATTTCAAATCTTAAGGGTTTGCCAAGAAAACTCCTTCACTAAACGTCAATGCCTACATATTTAATAATCTACTTGTTAAATGGAAAATTTAACCCAGTGAACAAGTGTTTTCATTGATCTGCTGGATGTGCGCGCGTGTGTGTATGTGTATTTCTTTTACATGTTTCCTTGTACATCGGTCTACCCTCGGACGCTTCCAGTACCATATCAGTTTGTTTTTTTTTCTATCAGAAGTGCTAACTAGTCGCTACAACGTTTTGTTTTCCTAGGGAAGGATGCTTGAGTAGTTTTTCTCGACATTTCTCACAGCGCAACATTTCCGATTCCCAAAGACAAAGATAGGAAAAGACACGCAGATAGATCATTCATCGCTTAGTATATAGATGTGGGAGTATGCAGAGAGAGAGAAAGAGAGAAAGAGGGGAAGAATAATAAGGTAGTCAGAATGTTGGATGATTATATATATTTTTTTTTTTTGATTTACATTTTATTTACATTCCTAACGCTTTCTTCCGTTATCGGATTTATCAAAAAATGGTTCAAATTTAGATTTTTTTACCTTTTTATTAAAAAAATTTGGAGATTTGCCAAGCAAGGAAGAAGAAAGAAGAAAAAAATTTTGAGAAGGAGGGGGAGATAATAAGGCGTGGCTTTTGTATGGTCAAACTTGTTTGTTTAGTACTTAGTGACCTTTTAAGGCGGGGGAAGAAAAAGAAGAGAAAGGAAAAAGAATTTTTGTATTTGAATTGGTCAAGGTTTTAACTGAAAAGCCAAATGTTTTTGACTTTCTTCCGTAAAAATTATAATTGTATTTCCAGGATTCGCTCTTTTATGTTCATTAAAGAATAGTTGTGTGGAATTGGCCAACTTTTTTTGATTGAAAATTCTAGACATTGTCGAAAGAGTGATTTTTGAGTTCTCTATACGCTCACACAGCATTTATATATATACATACATACACATATACACACATACACACACAAAAAACACACACGCACACATATATATACACACATACATATACACACACTCACACACACACACACACACACACACACACACACACACACACATATATATACATACACCGCATTGTTGTTGGACCTTATTGTTTACCACATTGTTGTTGGAGCTTGCAAAACACTCCAGATTCCGAAATTCTATAAGAGCAGCTGCTTTCCCTCTTCGTACTTGGCTCTCTTTCTCCTTTAGAACATTCTAGGCTGGAGCTTTAAAATATATTCAAAACACAACAACCAGCCAGAAATAGATGAATTTGGAAATATAATTGTAACAGCATTGTGCATTGCTTTTCTTTTTTCAATTCATTGTTTGCAGTCTAAAGGACAACTACTCGGACAAAAATCAAGAGTAGTGGCTAAAATGACCAAAACTTTCCAAATTTATTTAACTACAGACATAAATCTTTAATTATATTAATTAATTATTTGTTTTTAAATCGTAATGTTTAGTTATCTATGTGTGGTGTATGTATGTGTGCACAAATATGAACATGTACATGTATAGATATCTTTGAGTATGTGTGTGTATGTATATATATATGTGTGTGTGTATGTATGTGTGGTATGTAAGTATGTATATGTATGTGTGTGTATATGTATGTGTGTGTATGTATATATAAGTATGTCTGTATATATATATATATATATATATATATGTGTGTGTGTGTACGTGTGTGTATGTGTGTATGTGTGTATGTATATATATATAATTGCTGTGTGGGTGTATAGAGAACTCAAAAATCACTCTTTCGACAACGTCTAGAATTTTCAATCAAAGAAAGTTGGCCACATCCATACAAGTATTCTTTAATGAACACAAAAGAGCGAGTCCTAGAAATGCAATTATAATTTTCTACTGAAGAAAGTCAAAAACAACATCTTGTTTTTCAGTGGTCTTCTCTCCAAAAGATCCCTTTGTAGATGAATTTTAAAAATCATATTATACTTCAGAGTTAGAAGATGCGAAATCCCTCCGGAAGAGAGTAACAGATGCGCATTTGTTGGAACAGATTGTTAATTGCACGTGCTCGGGTTGCTTCCGTTTTTGCGGTTTGTCAAATATGGCGAAATACGCATCTGTGACTGTTTCGATCGCTTCCGGGACGATTTCATTTCGCCTCGCACACAAGTGTGTTATGTTTTTACATATTTCGTCTATAAAGAGATCTTTTTCTGAAACAAACTACTTCAGCTCTTGAAATATACAAAATCTACAGTTACGTTCACTTTTGCTTTATATCTTTGAAAGTTTGTAAACGACCGCTTTATACAGGAGTCATTTTTTTTTAATTTTCATTGAGAGATGCTTTTATTCGAAATTACAGACAAACGAACATGTATTCGTGTGCTCTGCTTTTGTCTTCTTAGTATTCGATCCTCGATTTGTCATCGTTGGTAATTTCCAAGTTCCATTCTATTACGTATTTTTGCAGTGTTATACGTATGTGTGTATGTCTGTGTGTCTGTCTGTCTGTGCGTCTGTGTGTGTGCCATTATCATAGTTATCATCTATTCAATTCTCTCTCTTTTTTCTGGTCTCGAGGATTAGTTTTAAATTATTTTACAAATAGTTTTCATAGTTTCCATACATAACCTACTTCATTCGCTAAGTATAAACGTAAGGCAAACGGGAATATTTCTGTGTGTGTGCGTGTGTGTGTGTGTGTGTGTGTGTGTGTGTGATAAATGTTTATAGAAATTAGATTACTGTTATGAAGATAAAATTTCATTTTAAGTGTGCTGTTAGAAAGAAATATAAGAAGCGTAAGTTAATTTTGAAATGTCGATAAAATTATAAGCACCATGTTGTGCAAACTTACATTTGTAGTTATACACTCACACACACTCACACACATACACACAGACATATATGTCAGTGTATATACATGCGGATGCACTTATACACACACACACATATGCCTATACACATATATATATACACATATATATATATATATATATATATATATATATATATATATATATATATATATATATATATATATATATATATATACGTGCATAGATATATGATATTTAAATATATTATACATATATAAACATACATATCCATATATATATATATATATATATACACACATACATACAAACACACATATATATACGATTAAAGTTAACTATAGTTGCTTCCCCTTCCCCAAAATAGGATTGCTGATTTTTCATCACGATGAGTATAATAACATTAGGAACACGCCTCAAAGATCTTGTAATTGTAGATCTCCCGATTACTGTCCCCTGAAAAATTTGCGTCTGGAGAAAGAAATGACGTACAAGGTTAGCATCACGGACTTAAACAAAACAACAAAATCTTACTTTGGAATGACTGAAAACACTTTCAAAGAAAGATATACTCAGGATTTGGCTTAGGTTGGAGACTAAAACAAAAAATATATAAAAATGTCCATCCAATATGGCATTCACTCTTAATGAGAGGAACATCATAGCAAAGGCCAGCAAATATAGAAGACAGAGCAGAAAATGCAACTTAAGTTTTACAGAAAAATTAAGTATTATAACATCATCAGAGAACATTATACATATACGAAAAGAAAAACAAAACCTTTTATTCAATATCTTAAGCAAAGTAAAACAATAAAACAAGAAAATATAAATCTCTCATTTATTGACAATACATGACATTGGAAACATCTTACATAGTATCGTGGTATTACATATATATTCAGTATTTTTAATGTTAATGACTAAAGACAAATATTCCAGCCGACAACACCAAGAAACTCTACCCACAGTCTTGTGCTTTTCCGGTCAGGCAGTAGACAAGTTTTTTTCTGCGTCTTTTTATTTGGATTCGTCAACTCCCTTGGTCTACCGACTCTGGAAAGAGAAAAAGTAATGTTGATTTTAGCAGAAACTGAACTCAGAGCACAGAGATTCGGAACAAATACTACAAGACATTCTGTTCGACACTCTAACAACTCAGCCAATTCACCTTCTTCGACCTGAACGAATTCCCTAAAGCAAAGTTTTAACAAGATAATCATAGAAATCGCCATCAACCCAGAAATCAACGTAGCTGTTTAATCGAAAATAGCTAGTAAAGATAAGCTGTCTGTAAAATTCTAAAAAAGGTCTACAAGTTAGGGGTTCAAATCTTTAAAATTTAAGCAGTTAACTGCGAAATAAATGAGGGCTGATCTCAAGTCAGTGTTCTTTAGACCACATATGGACAATCTTTGGTACGCAGCAATGTTCTGTGTGCCCATCTGTTAATGCTAACAAATTATTCAGAATATACTCTCATAAAAGTTTATACGATAGCATAATCTTATAACTTATAATACAACGATATCAAAAAGCCAGTAATTAAAGTCGTTTTAATATTTCTTTGTTTGTTACAGTCTATTCTACTTTATGACCTGAGTCTTTCAAGTGTCGCTTTTGATTTAGAGAGAAGAATTACAGCTGACGTGTTCTTGATAGGAAAAGTACGTAATTACTTAACCTTTTTTCTTTTCCTGTTTGTAATCAAACGTTCATGTAAGCACACACATTACGTTTGTATGTATGTACGCATACACACACACACA
>NC_142940.1:61885712-61890712 GCF_046866305.1 Octopus bimaculoides
GAATAAATCTACCTGGATATAACTCACTTTCTACCTGGCTGTATAACTATGTCTGCTTGTATATGCATCTATGTATATATCTGTGGACATGTACACACACACACACACACACACACACACACACATATATATATGTATGTGTGTTATTATTATTATTGTCATTATTATTACTGATATATATATATATGTATGTATGTATGTATGTATGTATATGTCTGTCTGTGTTATTATTATCGTCATTATTATTACTGATGATATTTTTATTATTATTATCATCATTATTATGAAGAAGGAAAGGAGGGGAGGGGGAGGAGGAGGGGGAGGAGGAGGAGGAGGAGGAGGAGGAGAAGAAGAAGAAGAAGAAGAAGAAGAAGAAGAAGAAGAATAAGAAGAAGAAGAAGAAAATCGAAAGCGTCTTACACATCTGCTAGTGTTAGAAGTAAAAGATTGTCTGATTTAATAAGGTTGAATACACGTAGCTTGCGTGTCAACCGTGTACTTATCCCATTCTGTATGATTCCTTCATAGTATTCACAGATCACAAGGATCAATTGGATCAATCGTCTCTCTTCTACAATATCGTCGACTTTCACAGAAAGAGTTTGCCTTTTGAGTTTATGAAAATATGTGCTGATACCTTCTTTCGTAGCTCTGCCAGGTTGTGTTAGATGCACTTATCCTATCGCAAGGTTATGTGGCAATATCAATAGTATATATTTATTCAATCAACTAGATTTGCAATCCTATAGTAATCTCCCCCACAAAGTTACATAATATGATTTATACAGGTTTAATCACCTTTACCTTTCTGTTGTTATAAGCGGAGTAAATCGTATCGAGAGTTCCAAAGTAAGGGAGATAATATAAAACCGCTAGTGACTGCCAATTTGTTTCATAAAATTGTCTTTTTATGAGAAGGTATAGTATAATAACAAACATTCTCTGCTGTTTCCCCAGAATTCCTCTTCTTTCAATTACATTTTTCAATGTAAACAAAATTCTTCCATTTCTTTTTACATAAGAAAAAGTTATTTTTACTTTTTCTTCAAATAAACTTGTTTATTCTAAGACTTTACTCTGTTCTTGTTTATTTGTTTTTAGAAGATTAAGATTACCACTAATACTAAACCTAACTCAAATAATAATGTTAACTTTATCTTTAGCAATAATTTTTATCAGAAAATTAATCCGTAGCTGACAGCCAACACAATATGAAAATAAAATTTAAACTTTACTCAAAGGAGGCTTTTCGACTTTATTATTAAATTATTAAATAACAGTACGTGCCCTTTTTCTTTTCGTATATTTGTCTATAGTACCATTATATTATTGTAAAAGATTTAAGAGCTTATTTTTATTGTATCAAAGTCTAATAAAATTATAGGTCAGAGCTGAAAATCTAAAAATAATTGCGGCACACCTCGACACTGTTCACAACAGCTTTGCTCCTCATTTGAAAGCAAAACAGAAAAACACTGTTTTACAACTTTTTCCAGCGATGCACAAACTTTTGCTCATTGCAACCGTAAATTCTGCTCTCACCAAATATGATTTGGGTTCTTTTTACTTGAACTCAAGCTTTCGTCTGGATTGTTTTTCAACATACATCTACAGTTGCAATATATGGACACATAGTGGACAGAGTTCTTCCCGGAAGTGACTGACCGTTTTAGCTTTTATAACATACATCCTCATCCAGGCAACCTACCCTAAGTTTATTAATGCTAGACCCGTGTGTCAAAGCGATATTCTACTGACCCCCGCCCCTCTGGTCATCTCTTTTCAACCTGTGACATCTAAACGTTTTCTCAGTAGCCTCTAAAGTTTTTATTAAAGGATCTTCTTCTGTTCATTCCTGTAACGCCCTTATTCAAAGGGCATCCTGCAAACTCTCGACTTCCAACTTCCACAGACAAACACTTCGTTCTCCGTCAATTTTTACATCAAACCCTAGCATTCAACTTAAATTATCTTCCACTTATTCCTAGAAATCCGCTAAACGCTGCTCTAACCCTATCTCACGACAAAGCCCTAATTGTTATTCAAACTCTGCCAGTTACCCAAGCGAAACTTACTTGTATTTGCGGCGGCAATTATGCAGGTTGGGTTGAGACAATTCCGACCAACGACTTCGTCATGTCCTTCATGAATACTGACCACATCCTACGGTCGACCTTAAAGTTCCACCAGGCAAAGTAATGCTTCTGCCTGCGGCCCAAATTTCCAGCTTGCAAATTTGACGAATGCCCAACTGGGGGTGCAAACGCTCGAATAGCACTGGAGCCATAACCCAAAAGAAAACTTAATATCAACCCAAACTTTAATTCAATAAACCGTACTTTCCACTCATTAAGGTGTAAATTAAACTCTAAACATCGACTCTAACTTTAAACCTTTTACTAAAACCTACTTAATACTTCCTTATTTACATTTGACAGATATTTGTCCTCATCTTGTTTGTTGTTAACACAACGTTTCGGCTGATTTACTCTCCAGCTTTCATCAGGTGTCTTGGGAAAATTTCGAACCCGGGTTCTCATTCCTAAGGTATTTTTCGATGTTGTTTTTATTATTATTATTATTATTATTATTATTATTATCATTATTATTAATATTAATATTCAGGTCACTGCTTGGAATCGAACTCGGAATCTTGGGGTTAGTAGACCGCGCTCTTAACCACTACGCCATATGCCCAAGATACCTGATAAAAGCTGGAGGGTATATCAGCCGAAACGTTTTGTTTAACAACAAACAAGATGAGGACAAATATCCGTCAATTGTAAATAATGTAAATAATGTACATAATTCCTCATCTCTTAAATGCAGAACTGCACTACTTAATACTTGTTTTAAAATTATGAATGCTTCTAAGTTTAAAGCTGATGCGAAACCGACACCAAACATCCACTTTAACCTTACGCTTTAACCTTAAAACTATCCAAAGGCATAAGATTTTTCTCTTCTTGTTTAACTCTTCCCTTAAATTGAAGTTTAACAATTGGCTGAACGTTAACGCTAACTCTGCTCTTGAGCATAATCGAATGAAAACCTTTCGTTCATTTGTAATTATTCGTTCGATATCGACTTCTATCGGGTCGTTTACGTTGAATAAAGAAATAGAATCAGTGGAGGCGGTTGTGATGACATTGGTGACAGATAGGCATTTCGGTTAACATGCGTGGAATCAATCACAGCTGAAATGAAAAGGGACAAAGAAGATAAGCATGCTCGTAGGCAATCGAACAAAGAAAGAGACGGACAGACAGACAGACAGACAGACAGACATGTAGAGAAAGAGACAGAGACAAAGAGAAAAGAGAGAAAGAGAGAGAAATTAAATAGAGAGAGAGAGACGAATGGACGGATGACTGGAAGGTTAGGGAGAGAGAGAAACTAATATATATACATATATATAAAGGGAGAGGGGTGTAGATAGATAGATTGATAGATAGATAGATAGATAGATAGATAGATAGATAGATAGATAGATAGATAACTGAATTCAAATATTCGCCCTGTTACGGAAGCATTGCATTCTTGAAAATCTGCCGTAATATGAGATTCTGTAAAGCAGAGTCTACTTTTTTATTGATATCCGTTTTGTAATACAACCACTTTTATTCACGAAAATAACAATTTATAGAGGAAAATATTTTAACAAAATTACATTAAGGAATAATTGAGAATACAGCAACATCGTATGAGTGGGGAAGGGCAAATACTCACTCTTATGGGGGTGGGGGAAATGGGAGTTTAATTACCCCATTATTTGATTTTATTAGTTGACGGTTCGGCAAAAAATGAGACTAGAATCATAAATAGGGGGCTTAAAATAAGTCCTAGGGTCGGTTTCATTGACAAAACCCTTGAAAGCAGAGGCCCTTAGGTGAGAGCAACCCGATGACTAATCATTTACTCGATTTACCCTAAGGATGCAATTGCAGGCCGTATCCTGAAATTAAGGGTCTTAATTTACAATTTCCAGTAGCAATTTAGAATAAATTTCTTTTCTACTCTAGGTACAAGGCCCGAAATATTTGGGGAAGGGGTCCAGTCGATTAGATCGACCCCAGTATGTAACTGGTACTTAATTTATCGACCCCGAAAGGATGAAAGGCAAATATATATATATGTATGTAGTTTACGGCTTCGTTATAAGTATGATCAACAAAAAGTACCCCATCCAATGAGAGATAAATATCATTTAACATACACAATTACAAGAGAGCTAATGTTAGTGGCATACGTTAAGATAAAACATGCGTCTCACGTCGTAATACATTTAATTAACGAGTTACAGATTATAACATTCTGAAGATTTCTCAAAAAGATGAAATAGTACTATACAGAATTACCACCGACTAGAAATTGTAAGAAATTCGAAATACATAAAGTAAAAAAAAAAGCAAAAACAAGCAAAAACAGACATATGAAATCTATGCATTTTCTTCCGGTTATCTCCCTTTTATTAATGACAATCGCTAGAGGGAACCAAATGAAATATATATATATATATATATGCATACATATATACATATACACACACACATACACACACACACACAGAGAAATAGGCAGATGGATAGACATATGACATACAAATTTAGAATCTTCACGAGAATAAAAATTCTTTTTGGAGTGGTTTGACTCGAAGCCGTTAAAGCTACAAATAATAAGGTTCGACTTCTTCGGTCCCAATATTTACATACTGTTATTTATAGCTTTATCTGCTTCGAGATAAACCGTTCCCAAAAAGAATCATTTCACATTTATGTGTTTGTGTATGTATGTATACATATATGGGAGAATATACAAATAATAACAACAGATGAGGACAGGTGGTGTAAATAACAAAAGTATATATTAGTATGACGCTCGGGAATACGGAAAGTCTTTGACGTTTCGAGCTACGCTCTTCAACAGAAAGAATACGGAGACAAGGAGAAAAACACGGAGAAAAAAAATTGAATAGTGTTCAGTCAACGGTCAATCATATA
>NC_142940.1:61895712-61903212 GCF_046866305.1 Octopus bimaculoides
TCTTCTGATTGCTATTTAGAGATGGTTAACTATGTAGAGAACAATAATTTTTCAGTAAATCACATCATCCCAGAAGCTTTAAAGAAATAATTATGCGGGATAGCCACGGCTGAAAAGTCTTTGAACAGAAGTCTCTTCGTTCTGAGCTGACCCTGACATAAACAGCAACTGGAGCAACCACAGTTAATATTTAATCAACAAATAATTATTCGGGATGGCCACGGCTGAAAAGTCTTTAATCAATAAATACTTTGAATGCTCTTTCGTGTGTACATGTCGTTAGGTATGTCTGTGTGTGTGTGTTTCTATGTGTGTGTGTGTGTGTGTGTGTGTGTGTGTGTGTGTCTATATATATATATTTTTTCGCTTGATGTGCTGTGCTGAGGAGACATTTCTAGATTTGGTTTGCTTCTGGCTCATTTGAAACTGGCAAATGAAGAGATACGCCAGAAAAATTTAGATCTATGCATAGGGTTCGTCAAATGTGACCCTCGGGGTATCAGCAGAGTGAAATATTGCCTTTCAGTAAGTAAATTAAGACCCTTGTGCTTCCATATGTATTGTGTAGTTATGAGATGTTATGCATTTGAAAGAGAGACCAATCCATAGAAATAAAGAAATAACTGCTAGATAACACAGGACAACACATTTTGCTGCGACATCTCAGATGTATAAGATTTTGTTACTAATTCTGACTGGTTTTAACCGGCTAAATTCAAATCTGAAGACGGTTCTGTTCTACATGCTCCAGTTTTCATGCAAATTTAAGTTTGCATTCTGGCCGTTTGCGGTTGAATTAATTACTTATGTTATCAACAGAGATATTAAAATTGCTTTGTTTCTCTTTCAGATCTGATCATGGTTACAAAGAGACATTTGTGGCGCAATATAACATATTTTGTGAGACATGCTTATAAAGCGTGCTTTGGACTTACTCTTGGCAATCAAGACAAGTGGAGCATACTTGAGACTCTGGAAACAGGTATGCCAAATATTGTCAATGATCGAATTGTCAGTCGAGAAAAAATCATTTTTCTTCCGCTCCACATCAAGCTGGGCTTGATGAAATATATGCGGACACGCATAAACAAACACACACACACATATATGTGTGTGTGTGTGTGTGTTGTGTGTGTGTGTGTGTATGGATGTATATATATATATATGTGTGTGTGTGTATATAGATGTAGATATATATATATATATATATATATATATATATATATATATATATATATATATATATATATATATATATATATATATATATATATATATATATATGTATATATGTATGTATGTATGTATGTATATGCGTATGTATGTATGTATGTATGTATGTATGTATGTATGTATGTATGTATGTATATCCATATATATATAAATTTAGTCAAACCGAGGCAGAAAAATACTAAGATTTTAACATTGAAAACCTTATCAATTTCAAAATTTAAAATTGGACAGTTTACAAGGCATATACTTTATCAAATATAAAATACTGCAAAACAAACTGGTAGACAGGGAAAAGGAAGAGAAGCAGAATAAAAATAAGTAAGATATGAAAGATTAGGTGAAGAGAAAGAATAAAGCATAACGAACAGATAAAAAGAAATGCGTTAAAAAAAAAACAAAGAAAAATATGAGAGGAAGGCGGGAGGCAGCCTTAGAAAAGTACGAAACAATAGAAACGTGTCTCCAAGCGTTACATTATAATGTGTACACACGTATAGATAGAGTAATCTTGGTTGCTAGTAAAGAAGGCACGTATGTATATATTTAAGAGGAAAAGAAATTTAAGAAAAAATGCTTGGAAATATGTAATATAAAAATGTGAAAAATGAAGACGGAAAGGAATAGAATGAAGAGAGGAGGATGTTGGCGAAGAGGAAAATGGTGAAGATGTATATGTAAACGGGGTGGAGAGAAATAGAGGTATGAAGTGTAGTTTGATATAAGAATTGTGAAAAATAGAGTGACACAAGAGCTGAAGAAGATTTTTTAAAAAGAAAAAGGATAAGAATAAAGAGAAATGGAGGAAGAAAATGGAGAAACAGATAAATATCAACAATGCAGGAGAAAAGATTCATCAGTACTTATATAATATGTAAAAATCAATAGATAAAACAATTGCAAGTTCTTTTGTTTTCTGTTTCTTTTCTTTTTTTTTTCTCAATTCTGAGAAAAGAAGATTCCAGTTTAGAAAAAAAAAAGTCCACAATACGACTTACAGACGAAATGCCTTTAATAACACTTAGCGCACAGAGAAAACGCCTTTGACACAAAGTTACGAGTTATAAAGGAGAACTTTAAATATTCAAATAATATTCAAAGCACTTCAAAGAACATTCAAAAAACCATCCGAAAAATTTCGTAGCGAAAAGCGGAAACGAGAAACTCGTGGCAGCGTATAGAGTCTTAACATGTTATGCTTATCTTTATTAGGAGTCTTCTTCACTGCTGACGAAGTAGACGTGTGTCTTAACAAATCTCTCTTCGAAGCGAGGATTTTATTAAAGTTTTCAACCAAAAATACTCGGACGCAAATAACTTTAACTTCAGGCAGTTTGGAGTCTCCCTTTACAGGAGAGCCAGTTAAAGAAAAGGTTTGTGTTTTATTTTTAGAGAATATTTTATTTATTCCTCTCACGTCCACCAATAAGAAAAACGGCTATGAACATCACACGCCACTTTCCCAAAATGAAAACAGAAAATGTACAAAATAAAGCATTTCGCTCAAAGAAAGCAAACAAAAACAGAATGCTGATTTCATTGCGACGCAAAATATTAATAACATGTACAACCAAAGACATCTTAGACATTTTAACTCGACCAAATAGAAATATTGTCAACAACAACAACAACAACAACCACGTTAACAACGATGGTAGTCATACACATATTGATTCAAGTGTAAACACAAATAACCATAAATTGACTTTTTCTCATGTTCCGTCCGACAGGAAAACCCCTGATATGAAACATTTTCCTGGAAGATCAAAGACTTAGAAACATTTTAGACATCGAACTGGGGCCAGCCTTCCACAAGTAATTACAGAGGCTCGTGAGAGGAGAAAAATATCGTTCCTCTGTCTCGCAAAAGAGACAACAGGCTTTCTGATCCCGTCCAAATTCGATTTGGAGACATCCCTGGCATATTTTTTAATGAAATTTCTTTCATTGAAAAGGAGAAGACGGGGTGAAAACCCAAATCCAAATACTAGGTGAGACAAGCTACCTGTAAACTAATTTCGCAGGATTTAGGAAGAAGAAATTCGAGGATGACCACCAATGATAGCAGGGAAGAGGTCAATTCTTGACCTTCATGGCAAAATATGGACTGGCAGTCAGGGCTGATGTACTATTTAGCGATTTGTGGTAAAATTGAATCATTATAACAATACCAGGTAGACAACCTAGCTGTTACCTATGTGGAAGCAAAAACCATCCAAAACTTTCTGTGCAGAAAGTTCAAAAGAACCAAAGCAACGACAAATCATGAAGGTACAACTTGTGAATCGGCAAATGAAACTGCCTTATCTTCATTCCAAAGAGTGAGCCATGAGTTCGTAAAGTATCTCCTCTCAGCCACAACCAGCGAAGAGGAAGAGAACGTGCTTGTTGTAGGTATGCATTTGTAAATTGGTGGAGGGACTTTAGGGAGATGTTATTTGCCCCAGTGGTAAGAATGTCCATGGCTTTGTATGGTTTCCACGAACGGTGTTCGGAAATCTCCCACCCAGCATTAATACCAAAAGATTACTTTTTGTTATTAACACTGCTTCCGTTGCCAAAATCACTTTTTGATAAGCCTGTTGGCTACTTGCAACATCCGCATCTGAAAAGACGCTGATGGTGTAGGGGGGGGGGGAGCGAGCTGGCAGAATCATTAGCACGCCGGGCGAAATGCTTTAAAGGTATTTCGCCCGTCGCTACGTTCTGAGTTCAAATTCTGCCCAGGTCGACTTTGCCTTTCGTCTTTCCCAGTTCGATAAATTAAGTACCAGTTGCGTACTGGAGTCGATCTAATCGACTGGCCCCCTCCCTCAAAAATTTCAAGCCTTGTGCCTGTAGTAGAAAGAATTATTATTATTATTATTATTATTATTATTGTTATTATTATTATTATTATTATCATTATTGTTGTTGTTATTGTTGTTGTTGTTGTTGTTGTCATATAGAGAAAAACAGAGTAAGAGATGAAAGAGAGGATAACATTAGATACGACAGGTATTAATCTGAGGCAGAAAAAAATAAACACGCTCCAATATGTGCGCGCGCGCATCTATCTATATATATATATGTGAGTGTGTGCATATACATACATATATATATATATATATTTATATAGGTGTGTGTGTGTGTGTGAATGTATATACCTGTGTATTTGTGTGTATGTATATACGTGTGTGTGTGTGTGTGTGTGTGTGTGTGTGTGTGTGTGTGTGTGTGTGTGTGTGTGTACGCACACACGTCAGGCGGAGGGGCGGGTGCAGCGAAGGCGATATAACATTGACGGTTAGGTTAGATACGGTGGTGGGGGGGGGTAACATGAATGCCGAAATAGAAGTGTGGATAGTGAAGCAGGAAGGAGGGGGAAAACACTGAGAGAGAGAGAAAGGCAAGAAGAAGAAGAAGAAGAAGAAGAAGAAGAAGAAGAAGAAGAAGAAGAAGAAGAAGAAGAAGGGAGGGGGAGGAGGAGGAGGAGGAGGAGGAGGAGGAGGGGAAGAAGAAGAAGAAGAAGAAGAAGAAGGGAGGAGGAGGAGGAGGAGGGGAAGAAAAGAAGAAAGAGAAGAAGAAGAAGAAGAAGAAGAAGAAGAAGAAGAAGTGGTATACAGAGAGAGAGAAGTGAATGAGAGAGAAACGTTGAGCAAAAAGAGAAAAAAAAGACTGGTGGTGGTGGTGGTGGCGGTGGTGGTGGTGGTGGTGTGGAGAAGGAAGGGTTGCAGCGGAGAAAGATAAAGGTTCGGTGGATGATGAAAGTCTGGATGATTTATTAAAAGATAATAAAGTGTAGCGGTGGTCCATATATGGCCCCCCAGGTCAAATAAGAAATAAATCCCTTCACTCGTTCACTTTCCTACACATCATCGAGAATTTCACATTTAATTCATGGCTTCAATACACTTTCAATTCATGGCTTTTACTCTTTCTATCTTTCCTTCGTTTCTTTTCGCGTTTTTATTCCTTGTTGTTGTTGTTGTTGTTGTTGCTGTTGTTGTTGTTTTTATTTGTTAGTTTTCTTGTCTTTTTTTTTCGTTCTTTTTCATCATCGGAATATTTTTCAGATTAACACATTTTTCATTCTGTTATTCTCTCTTTCTCTCTCTTTCCCTCTCTCACTATCTTTATCTGTCTCTCTTACTCCCTCCCTCTCTCTTTCTCTCTCTCTTTTCCTTCGTGCCACTTTCTGTCTATCTTCCCTTATATGTCTCTCTATTTTTCAATCTTTCTCTTTTCTCTTTCTATTTCTTTGTTTTTCGATTTCTCACGGACTCAGTCACTCACACACAAACACACAGACATGCACACACACACAAACATGCACACACACACACACACACACATGCGCGTGCACACATTTAGAGCTGACACATCTGCTATTCTCTCGCTCTCATAATCTCTCATTCTCTCATTCTCTCCCGTTTGTTATTTTGTTTCTTTCTCCTACACATATTCCAGATTAAAATATCATTCAATCATTCATTTTCTGTCTCTCTGTCTCTCTCTCTCTCCATACATACATATGTGTGTACACATGGACTGTGTAATATAGTTCATATATGTGTGTGTGCGTGTGTGTTTACATATACACACATATATATGTGTATATATATATATGTACATATATATATATATATATATATATATATATATATATATATATATATATATATATATATATATATATGCGCATACCTGTAAACCACACTGTAGTTTAAATATTCGTAGTAATGCTGCCTATATTTTTCCTAAACCTTATTAATAAGCGTTTCCCCAGAAGATCTTTAATAAAAATTGTGTTAAAGGGTACTACAGTTGCACCAAAAACTTCGCTTATTCCATCCTTATAGCCAGTATAAAAAGAAGACATTTTTGCAATATGAAAGCAGGACACTCTCTTCCTGATGAAATCTCAGCAAACCTAATATCTGTCCCTTCAAATGTTTGTATCTTTGCAATTCCTTAGTTGCAGTCGCTCTTGTAGACGACAGAAAAACAACAACAAAAACTATAGGTTATGTAGTGAGAACCCTTTTAAATATATATTCTCGCAATATACGCACGCATTAGCACACTCGAAAAGAAAACATTAAGGTTTATATGACGAGATTCGTCGGGTGCCTCCTTGCAATATATTATCCAGCACTTGCGACCTCTGCTTCTCGGAGAATTACAACATTCTCTTACACTTTCTACAATTGAAACAAAAATATCTTAGCATTTGAAAGAGATCGAAAGAGGTGGAAATCCGTTGGTGCCAAATCAGGAGAGTACGGCGGGTGTGGCAAAACTTCCCAGCCATGCGTTTGAATGGCTTCCTTGGTCATATTGGCGATATGAGGGCAGGCGTTGTCGTGCAGCAGAAGAACTCCATGCTGACAATTAAGTCTTTTCTCTTGAATAACCGTGTTGAGTGGTTCTATCTGTTAATCATAGAGTTCCGCGTTGACCGTTTGTTCCGTTCAAGCAATTCGTAATAAATAATCCCTTCCCAGTCCCACCATACGCACAACATCGTTTTACGCGGATGAAGATCTTGTTTTCCATGCGGTGTAACTTGTTTACCGAGCCTAAGCCATTCCTTACGCTGCTTCATATTGATGTAGAGGCACCATTTTTCGTCGCCAGTAACAATTCGGTAAAGAAAACGTTGCTTGTGTCCATGAGTTGAGCAACGACGAGCAAGCAAACTAGCGGAGATTGTGGCTCGTTGATTTTTGTTGTTGTCACTTAAAGCATGTGGAACCCATGCTCCATACTTCTGAACCTTTCCCATCGAGTGAAGATGCTTCTCTATAGCAGTGTGGGAGCATTCCATTTTCTCTGCCAGTTCCCTTGTCGTTTGACGAGAATTTTCGTGCAAAAGTTGGTTTAATCGCTCTTCTTCGAACTCAACTGAACGGCTAAAACGAGGTGCGTTTTTGAGGTCAAAATTACCATTTTTGAACTTGGCATACCAATCATGAGCGGTTCTTTCAGCTATGGCACCCTCTGCATACACAGCCCAAATGTCGCGAGCAGCTTTTGCGGCCTTAGAACCTTGATTAAAAGCAAAAAGAAGGAGGTGTCGAAAATGCTCGTTTTTTCTTAACTTGACATTCCATTTTAATGACCTGAAAATAAACAACAATTAACTAAAATTAACTACAAAAAAAAAAATAGATTCCAAACACAGACACACAAACATATACACACACGTACATATACATATATATACATATACGACGGGCTTCTTCCAGTTTCCGTCTACCAAATCAACTCACAAGGCTTTGGTCGGCC
>NC_142940.1:61905712-61908212 GCF_046866305.1 Octopus bimaculoides
GTCTATGATATATATGTGTGTGTGTGTGTGTGTGTGTGTGTGTGTGTGTGTGTGTGTGTGTGTGTACAAAGAGAAAGGGGGAAGGTGAGAGAAGAAGAGAGAAGAAGAGAGAAAGAAAGTTACACACACACACGATCATAAAGAACGCAGTTATTAGTGAAAAATGGATGCTGTTGTGTGGTGGGTGGGGTGTGTAAGTATTTGTTGTTAGTTCGTATGAAGACGGTAGCGTCCGGAAATTTTTAGGCGGACTTTCACAGTACTTAGGAAATCAAATGACAAAATGGTGGTGTGTCACGTGATAATGGACGTCACCAATTCTTTGGTCTCTCTCTATATATATATTAGGCGCAGGAGTGACTCTGTGGTAAAAAGCTTGCTTCCCAACTACATGGTTCCGGGTTCAGTCCCACTGCGTGGCACCTTCAGCATGTGTCTTCTACTATAGCCTCAGGCTGACCAAAGCCTTGTGAGTGAATTTGGTAGACGGAAACTACAAGAAGCCCATCGTGTATATATGTATGTATATATTTATGCGTGTGTGTCTTTGTGTCTGTGTTCGTCCCTCTCCCATCACCGCTTGACAACCGGTGTTGTTGTGTTTACGTCCCCGTAACTTAGCGGTTCGCCAAAAGTGACCAATAGAATAAATACCAGGCTTAAAAAATAAGTCCCGGGTTCGATTCATTCGACTAGAAATCCAAGGCGGTGCTCCAGCATGGCCGCAGCTTAATGACTGTAACAAGTAAAAGATACCACTACTAAATTCCCTGACAAGGCTTTTGATTGATCCGGGGAAATAGTAGAAGACACTTTCCCAAAGTGCCACGCCGCGGGATTGAACCCGAAATCCCATGATTGCAAAGCGAGCTTCGTAACCACACCACCCACGCCCACGGACTTTTTGCTTGGCTTTGTTTTATCTCGTTTTTGTTTGCCTGAACTATTTGTTTCTCACATGGCGATAATTATCTGTTAAAGATCGTTTATATTTAATCAAGTCTTCTGCTGCCATTCTTAAGCAATGAGCAATGTGACGTTTTTAAGAACAGAAGAATTTATGGAGAGATCCAATTCCACTTGTAAACATTTACAACAACGTCGAAGAAGTTAGAAGCGACTACAAGTATGGATGATATGCTGTAAATACGAGCGTTTATCAGCACAGGAAATAGGATCAGTCACCTTTAACTAATGATTCGCAGACGACAGCCTGTGAACTGCGATGAATAATCTTAACCGTTATATCTACTTCATGCGATTAGTGTCTATGATATTTTACATAAGCAACTCCATTTGGATCTCAACGTTGTCGATGTGTTAAGAACTGCTGCCAAAAGATAATAGATAAAATCTGTACAAATTGGTTTTGCCGAAAGCGTTAATTAATGAAATACGTTTTGCAGAAACTGAATTCTTCCACGTTTATTATAGTGAAGCAGTTGACTCACACATAAAAAAAACTACGTCATTTGTACTGAAGAGAATCTCCACGTTACTGTTGTAAAAACAAAAAAAAAAACAAGAAACAAGCAATCACACTGCTGCAATCACTCGAGATTGCTGTGTTAATTACTAATTCGATATATCAATATTTTCCATACTTTGATGACATAATCAAAGGACAATTTTTACCTGAAGATGTCGGGGAAATAATTATTTCTCTACCTGCAAAAACTGACATTGGTTGATGTACGCTATGGTAAAATGAGCGCTCTTCTGTGTTGCCTTCAATCCCGTTAAAAAAAAGTCCTGCTATTTCTAGTTTATGGAGCGGTAATATAGTGACTTCTTTCTTCGTTTTCTTAGAATTAAATATCACATGCTTGCTACAAATGTCTGTTAAGTGAAATAATATCTTTGTTGTTCTTCTTTCTTTGTTGAAGGAGAGGACACATTCCTATTGCTCTTTGAGTAGATAAGAAATCCATAAAGAGTTGTCACTATTCGAACTGGCTTTACACCGAAATGGTGCAATTTTTCTTTATTTCAATGTCAGAGACTAACATACGTAGCTGAGAATTATTTAGGACCAAGTTTATCTATTTATTATACAAAATTCCTTCCTCTTCGTAGGGTTGTTTCGATGCAGATCCAATATATATTTTCCTATATTTATCCGTTTTCAATCTTTATCTTCATCAAGACTAGATTATCGAAATATCTCTTAGCTGTTAGGTCTATCCCGAAACTTCAGGCGCATTCTGTCGGAGCTTATCGCAGTTGCCATGACGATTAAGGGACCGAGAGGAGAATGTTTTTCCTGGACGGGTGGCCACTCCTTTGTAAGATTAATTCCCAGTTACCACTTCTACCCATTTTCACGAGGGTAACGTGAAGAGAAGTATTTTGTTCAAGAACACAATGCACCGCCCAGTCTGGAAGACGAAACTACTACCTTACAATCGTGATTCCAGCACTCACCACTTGGCCATAGATAAACATTTCCTCATGAAGATTCGCTTGTCTTTAAGAATAAGAATCTGTTGAAGTTGTTTTT
>NC_142940.1:61915712-62043212 GCF_046866305.1 Octopus bimaculoides
ATCAAAACAATAAAAAAAATATTGCAGTAAATAATTTATAACCAGAAACTGAATTCTTCCGAAATGTTTTGCATTTATTTGAAGAAGAAAATCCCCAAAAAGCAAATAATTATTTGAGCGTTCCATTATTTTCATTTGTTTCTCCAAATATGTCCTGCAATGCACACATATATATACATATATACATTTACAACAAACCTGTAACTGTCCCTCATCTACGAAACGAAGATCAGGCTCGCCTGTCGTTTTTCTACGCATGTTAATGAAAATGGGCATTTATTCTCAATTTCTTGAAATTATCTCCCCTTCTCCCTAAGAGTTGCTAAAAATTGCTTATTCTTTGTAAGCCTAGTACTTATTCTATCGGTTTTTCTTTTGCCAAACCGCTAAGTTGGTTCAGTCCCAATGCGTGGCACCGTGAGCAAGTGTCTCCTACTATAGCCTCAGGTTGACCAAAGCTTTGTGAGTGGATTTAGTAGACGGAAACTGAAAGAAGCTCGTCGTATATATATATATATATATATATATATATATATATATATATATATATATATATATATATATATATATATATGTTTGTGTCTGTGTTTGTCCCCCCAACATCGCTTGACCGATGCTGGTGTGTTTATGTCCCCGTAACATAGCGGTTCGGCAAAAGAGAAAAGTCCTGGGGTCGATTTGTTCGACTAAAGGCGGTGCTCTAGCATGGCCGTAGTCAAAAAAAAATTTAAGAATATTGGGTATTTCTCATCCAGACATTCTTTTAGTCTCTTCCTTTAGCCTATCAAGGGATCTTCCTTAATCTCTCTATAAAACTGGTATAGGTCTTGCTTCAGTTCGAAATTCCGCTGGAATTTCTCACGGTACTTCCAAATTCTGCCGATAACTGACTCCAGGTTCTTTTCTCGTCAAGGTGTACGTAATTACAATTTTCAACCTGGTTTCTATTAGTTTAATTTCGCAGTTCCATTACCGCTTCGATAGTTTCAAAGGAGATTTTGTTTCCATATTTTCATGTAAGATATCTAGTTATCTTCTTTTTTTTTTTTTTGTTGTTGCTTTGTTTGTTTCGTTTTTTTATTATTATTATTATTATTATTTTCACCAGGCTTGTATTAATGGCAAAAAATACAGGGTATATTGGTCATTATCCGGGAGAATGAATAGTTCTCTATGTCAATGAGTTTGCATTCGACGCCATGATGGATGGATGGCTGGCTGGCTGGCTGGATGGATGGATGGATGGATGGATGGATGTGCATTCGTGTATACCTATTTGGGTGTGCGCGCGTGTGAGTGGGTATCTCTCCGTGCATAATCAGAAGAAATCAATATTTGCGACGATCGTTGAGAGTTCAATTCATAGATGCCAAGGATTGAAACACCAGGAGCATTAATCATCGATTGCTCGAATTCTCCGGCCATCGATCAAACATCATCGTCATCATCATCATCATCGTCATCATCATAATCATCTCCATCCCCATCACCACCATTACCCCCACCATCATCGTCGTCGTCGTTGTCGTCGTCATCATCATCACCATCATCACAACTCTTACTACTACTACTACTACTACTACTACTACTACTACTACTACTACTACTACTACTACTACTATTATTATTATTATTATTATTATTTAATTGTAACCAGAAAAATGTAATAAAATAAAAAAAAGACAAGAGCAACACATCTCTTTAAACATCAACAGATTTTTCTAGATTCAACTCCCAACGGTCTTATCAACTTCAAATATCGCTTGATTCACTGATATGCCTGGATTATCATTCATTTATTTGACGGGGTTTTTTTAAGAATTTATTTGTAGAGGGGTTTGTTTTGTTTCTATTTAGTTTTTTTATACACCTGGCCATTAATTTTGCTTCAACCGTAGCATATTTCCTGTCATGTGCTTAACATTTTTATTGTCTCCAGTGATAAATCTCTTGTCCTGTTGGTTAATTTCTTTTTAATGCTCTGCCAAAGAGCATCGAGAGACTTTTTGTTTTTAATTCTTCCATGCAAACGTTTTAATTTTTCAAACTCAGTATGTGTTCAACTCATTCTGTCCTCGCATTCTTCTGTTCTTATATTCTTTCGTTCGTGTATTTTGTATTTTGGAAAAAAAAAAGGAAGAATTACCCGCAAATGTGGCTGTGTGGTAAGAAGTCTGCTTCCCAGTCACATGGCTTTGGGTTCAGTCCCTCAGCGCGGTACCCTGTGCAAGTGTCTTCTGCTATAGCCTCCGGCCGACCAACACCTTGTGACTGGATTTGGTGGACGGAAACTGAAAGAAGCCCGTCATATATGTGTCGGGGAGGTGTCATTGTGTCTGTGTTTGTCCCCCACCACAGCTTGATAACCGGTGTTGGAGTGTTGGCGTCCTCATAACTTAGCGGACCGATAGAATAAGTACCAAGGTTTTAAAAAAAGACTACTACTGGGGTCGATTCGTCCGACGAAAATTCTTCAAGGCGGTGCCCCAGCATGGCCGTAGTTTAATGACGAAACAAGTAAGAGAAGGATCTTTCGCTTATAGCCATGTTATTCTAGCATCATATTGTTGTTGTTTTTGTTATTGTTTAACCCTAGGAAAGCCTTAGCCGAGCAGACCTTTGATCGAATGTGTTCCAATCATGCCTATCCTTACCTCTCTTCTTACATTCCTCCGTTTTGGGTGACTTCGTCTTTTATTTCTGGCCAGTTATTGAGGCATCATTACATTTTCCCTTTTTTATTTAACCCCAAGTCGTCTGCCACTGAACAGATCAATGATCAAAAGCCTTCTAACGATGACCATCCTACCTCTATCTAACATTACATCATCCAATGCCATCATGGCTCAGGTATCGTCTGTTTTTAACGTCGAAAAAGGAATGATTTAAGAGAAATATGGCAGTTATTTTGAAATGATCGAGAAAATACGTTGAATTTTCTTGTTTTATCACCTTGGAAAAGCAGGCTGATGATCAAAGACTTTCCAACCGCGATTATCCCGCCTCCTTTTTCTAGCTTTCATTATCAAATGCACCATTCTATTTTTAAAACGATTTAATAAAATATGGATGAGATTTAACTTGCATATCTAGCAAATCGAGTGACCACGTACCATTTTGGTTTCCGTTAATAGTGTTCAGGTAACACGGGAAGGAGTAACTACAGAATGACATCGTACAAGGAGAAAACTCTTACGAAGTCGTTAATATAAGGAATGTCGGCCATTATTTAGATTTTAAAAAAACCTTACTCTCTCAACCCTTTTAACGCGGAAATCAGATATAGCCACTTGAAATTTCATTACTCTTAACTGCAAATAGCAGTTTTATATACCGTTCTGTTTTGTTGAGGAATGTCAAGTTTATTGGGGCAACGTGACTTGCAGAAAATACCAATTCTTTTTTTTTTTATTCGGTAGATATTTAATATCAATTCTGGAATAATCATGGAATTTAATTTTGTAGTGAAAAGGTTAACAAAAGAAATTACGGAAAAGATTCATTGAATAATTTAGATATAGAAACACTAAGCCTGAAAAAACATACGGAGTGGTCGCGACAAGAACGCCTTTGATCATAGGTCTGTTCGATCAAGGCTGACTGGAGGCTGAATAACAACAACAACAGTAACAGCAACAACAATGACTGCTATTGTAGTTTAGACTAAAATTGTATTGCAACGAATATGAATTTTTCTGTTTTGTTCAGCTGACTTTACCTTCAACATATATAATCCCTTAGAATGTGTTTTAAATCCTTTGAAGTTTTATTTGGTCTGAGAACACATGAAGCTTTTGAAAGATTAAGCAGTTTTCAAGAAGGCAGGAAAATCTCTGCGTTTCTTTTCGCGGAAACACAAAGCGAAAGAAATCGAATCATATGACAGGGTATTACAATTGATGCAAATGCGCACAAACAAATGCACACAAACGCACACACATGCACGCAAACCTGTACATTATATATATATATTTGTAATGTTCTTGTCTTTCTCACAGCTTGCAGCCATTATACTCTACAACAACAAACCACATTGCAATATAATATAATATGATATAATATAATATAATATAATATAATATAATATAATATAATATAATGCATTACACGACGTCTCACACACACTGTAACAATACACCAGACTACACTGAATAAAGCCACACTCGACAACAGTAAATGAAACTACTCCACTCTATACGCACAGCTCTTGAGTGAAGCACAGGGAATCAAGTGCAGCAGTAATAAAGCTTCGTTATAATGTGAGTGAAATATTTTCTACTATAACCTCGGGCCAACAAAATCCTAGAGGGGTGAATCTGCTAGACATAAACTGAAAGAAACCCGTCATATATATATGTGTGTGTGTGTGTCTAATGACTGAAATAGGTAAATATTCTTCTTTTTTTTTACCTTCGCTTTCTCGCTCCAATTCTGTCTCCATTTCTGTTACATTAATATTTAAAGTAGTCTCTGCGTTTTCATATTTATTCCAGACTTCAGTCGACTTTCTGCATTGCTTTTTCGCGCTTTTCCCTCCCCCACTCTCTCTCTCTCTTTCACACACACACACGCACGCACTTATATTCCCCACCACCACCTCTATCCGACACCATAACACGCTTTCTCTCTTCATTTATTCCTCAATTCTTGTTACATATCACCAGTTTATCTGATGAACTCAGCCAGTTATGTTCTGATAGAAATTAGCTCAATCATTTGTCTTCTCAAAAATGTTCGCTTGTCGAGTCACCATTACTGTCAGCGATAATTGTCTTTTCTTGAATCGACGAGAAGATCACACGAATTCAGGGCAATTAGTGCCCAAACCCACCCTACTGATCCCCCCGCCTCCTTTTCTCACTTCATTTCCTTTGCCTCTCTTTTTCTCCTTGCTCTTTCTCTCACACAGTTCTTCTCTCTCTCTCTTCCTTTGTCTTTCTCATGCACCAATGTCCTACGATTTCTTTCTTCACAAAATAGTTCCCATTTGTCTTCTTGTCGCCCATCATCAAACGCACCATCAGCTACCAACAAAAATTTGAGATTTTTTCTGGAGTTTTTTTATATAGTTTTATATTTATTTTCTTTTTTTCTTCGGCAGCGAGGGCGTTATTTCAAAACCAACAACTAAAACATACACCATTAACCATCACCACCACCATCACCACAATAAACGCAAGAAGTGATAAGACAATTCTTTACAAATGGAAGCACGTTTTCAAATACATCTTTCTATTAGTGTTTATGAAAGCGAAAGAGAATAGAGAAGAGGGGGGGCGGGCTGGACGTATTACTTGTTGCAACAGTAATTGTCTGTTCTCTCAATAATGAAATGAAATGACAACAACGATCGCGTTCATTGTTGAAGTGTCATTACGTACCGAAGATAAGATCTACCCGAATACTTTACAACGACGAGATTTATAAGTGTATATCGGTGGGGGTTGTTGGCATCTTTATCTATTCTCTTTTCTATGGAGTGGAATAATTAGCGATTTGTCAACAGAGTCAGCATGGAAATATAAAACTGTTCATGTTACAAAAAGATATTGATTTCAAATTTTGTTATAGGGCCAGCAATTTCGGTGCGGAAGGGATGTAAAATGATTACATCGATCCCAGTGCTCAAAATGGTACTTATTTTATCGATCCCGACAAGATGAGAGGCAAAGTCGAACTTTTGAACTCAGAACGTGAGGACGGAATTTGAACTCAGAACGAAAAGGACGAAATGCCGCTAAGCATTTAATCCGGCATGCTAACCATTCTGCCAGCTCGCCAAAAAGGATGTATTCCATCTCAATCACAGATTTTTTAATTAATTTTTTAACTAAACAGTTTGAAATTTCGAATACTGGTAGAATTTCTCACATAGAACACGGTTTACTCTGAACGTTTTTGACCAAATTTCAGATTTTAGAAGATTTTTCATGTTAAAGTTGTCGTATTTGGGTAATTTCAACAAATCAATGACGTGTATTCGGTTGAAGAAAGCTACTGCTGTTTGCGATGGCGGTGGCGGTGGTGGGGGTAGCGGTGGTGGGGGGTGGGTGTGGTGGGGGTGGGGGTGGATTGTCGTCGTCGTCGTCGTGTTTTTTGTTTTGTTTTCGCCTATAAAAGACTGCAACAAATTTCCTCTCTATGATCGCCACTACCACCCTCTTCAATATGACTGGCACAGGTGTCTCAGCTGTTGCTGTTGATGATGGTTGGTGGCGTTTACATATTATTTCCCCTTTCTTCCCATTCGTTTTCTCTCTCTCTCTCTCTCACACACACACACTCTCTCTCTCTCTCTCCCTCTCTCTCCTTCATTCTCGTGTATAAACACAAACGCCGCCATGTTAAATTAAATATTTTTTTAAAAGAAAAGAGTGTTTTTGAAAATTGGAAAACGAAAACGACGCCCCAAAAATGGAAACTAGAAAGATTCCATACGGGGGCGGGGGGCGTCGTTTATGGAAAAATAAATGCCTTGAATGGCAACAAATATACCAAATCCCACTGAGTGATAAAAGTTCGTGACACCCACTACAGCAAATAATAATAATAATAATAATAATAATAATAATAATAATAATAATAATAATAATAATAATAATAATAATTTCATTTATCTAGCCATGGAGAGCAATTACATACCGTTTTATTCATGCATACAAAATACGAAACGTTAAAACTAGAGGGGGCTTACCAAAAGGTTTTGAAAAGAAATAATTTGGATAAAGAAAGGTAGGAGGTGAGAAAATTTGTTTTAAACAGAGTGAAAATAATTATAATTATATGGAATAATTACAAAGATTAGAGAAACTGACGATTATTAAAATAATATATAAAAGAGGGAAAAACACGTCACCTTACTCCACACTCTTTCCCTGTTGAATTCGTTGGACGCTGGCCCTTATAACTCGCCGTGCCCACTCCTTTGTTCCATCGATGGAATATGATGTTGCTTTGTCTTCAATTTGTTTTGTTTTTCTTTTTATATTTAAGTCATTGGTTCTAACACTTCCTTTTCGCGTGTCTTCTATTGTACAAGTTCTAAATTAGAAGATCCGTCGGTATGTTTAATTAATGTTCGGTGGGGTGGGGGTGCTTGTTTATTAACTTCAGTGCAACCACTACTCTAGCAAGCTACTCTTTCTACCATTTTCTGAGACGAACACATTACAGTACGTAGACTATTACAAATGGTTATTTATCAAAATATGTGAACTTTTTCAGAAATGTCTAAAGCCACACTTGTCATCAATTCAAGTATTTCGGAACTAATTGATGATAAAAAGAATCAAACAAAATCTTTCTTACATCGTAATCTTGGATTGAGGAAAATCTTCTACTCCGAGCTCTGTGAAGACATGACCAACCACAGCGAACCACCATCACCACCTTATGGCACTTGCGGCGACAACAAGATCATTCCACCTTCCAACACTGAAAGCGTCCTTGACAGTTTGTTCCATTGGTAACCCTTCTGCTTTTAAGATCTTTTGTTATTGTTCCCCGCCACGTTTCCTTTGGTCAGCCAAGTCTTCTTTTACCTTGTGGAACCCATTGCAAAGCGATCCTGACAATTGGGTTCGCTTTATAGCGACAAACTCGACCCAGGAGGGGGGAGAACGACGATGATGATGATGATTTCTTTTATTTGCCTCAGGGGTGTCGAATGAAGGACACATTACAAAGACAGGTAAGATGGATTAAGGGCGAGGGTAGGTTATACAAAAATTGAGTGAAAAAAAAATCCTGCTGGACCAAAATTTCCGTTTCACAAAGAATTCGGTTGGTTAACAGAAGCAGGAGGCGCTCCGAGATGCCCACCCCACAGAGAAAAGGTGGGATGATTAGGGGCTGGATTACCTTTGATCAAAGGTAAACCGTAGCGTTGATCGGGATCCCGGGGAAGCACAATGGATCTGACACTTGCATATGTCATAGCAATCCAAACCACATTGGTTTCAAATGTTGGCACAAGGCCAGCAATTTCGAGGAAGGGATGAGTCGACTACATCGATCCCAGTGTTCAACAGGTGTTTATTTTATCGATCCCCAAAGGATGAAAGGTAAAGTCGACCTCGGCGGAATTTGACCTCAGAACGTGAAAACGAAATACCGTTAAGCATTTTGTCCGGCGTGCTAACAATTCTGCCAATCCAAACCATATTGACTGCAGGAATTTGACGTTGGACTTCAAACAACCAGGCTTCGTCCCTCTCCAA
Organism: Octopus bimaculoides; assembly: GCF_046866305.1. Taxonomy (NCBI): domain Eukaryota; kingdom Metazoa; phylum Mollusca; class Cephalopoda; order Octopoda; family Octopodidae; genus Octopus; species Octopus bimaculoides. The sequence goes on from NC_142940.1 coordinate 61,923,932, forward strand.
GACACCTCAGAAAGCTGCCCATACACCATACATACGTCTTCAATTCTGACCAGTTTCCTAATAATTTTCTTCTCGCCAGAGTAAACCAAGGCTTAGCTCAACATTCTAAGTCTTCATAATATATTTTTTATGTTTAATTTCCTTCCTTTTGCTGCCTCTTTTTATTCCTAATATTTTTCGATCCTATTTTATAATCTCATAATGATTAAAGTTACTCACATAAACGTTTTTAACATGGTAAAAATAATATATTTCATACGCATTTTATATAAAACCGTTGTCTTTTTTTTTATGCTTCTTCTGATAGCATACTATTAATATTTATCTCGACTTTCCTGGCTTCGTCTGCAAAACTGCAAAGAAGTGTAAGAATATTATGATGAATATTAACGTGCTCACGTGCTTATTTTCCGTTCCATTCCCCGAATGCTTTGCAATAGCTGTCAATCAAATAAACTCATCCATTGACCTTGTCCATTAGATTTGAAATTTCAGAATATATGTTTCATAATAACCCGATAAACGGTCTCTTTAAATACTCCTTCCCGTATGTCTAACTTCCAATATATATATATATATATATATATATATATATATATATATATATATATATATATATATATATATATATATATATATATATATATATATATATATATAAACATATATACATATATAACATATATATATACATATACATGTATATATATATGTGTTTGTATAGGTGTATATATATACATACATAGATACACACACACATACACATATACATACATGTATCTATATATACATATATGTATGTATATATATATATATATATATATATATATATATATATATATATATATATATATATATATATATATATATATATATATATATGTATGTATGTATATATATGTGTGCATATATGCGTATATATATATATCGTTCTGTATACTTAACGTGGATATACAGTAGAAAACCCAAAAACTGCAGTATTCACGTCGAGGAAGCATCTTGTATAGATGTATAGTGCTAAAAAGCACGGAACTGTATCAGTAGCAGACGAAAAGCCTCTAGCATCGGCAGTGGAATTGGTAAATTTAGATTTCTGTGTCTTTGCATGTCAAATGTAGCAAGTATCCATTATCAACTACATACTGATGACGCACAAAAATGCAGAAATCTAAAGTTAGCATTTCCACTATCGCTGCTGGACGCCTTCCGTCCGCTACTGATACACTTCCGAGCTTTATTTAGCACTATACGTCTACAGTGAAGGCTTTCTTAAGGCAAACACTTCAGTTTCAAGGCTTTCTACAGTATGCTCGCGTTGAGGAAGATATACAGAATGCTATTCTGAACTAATACTGTTTCCGTCGCTAGTAATGGCTGTAACACACACACACACACACACACACACATACACATATATAGACATAGATTTCATATATCATTCAATTACGGTAGCAGTTGAATAATATTCTTAACGTAGCTTTTTTGTCGCAGTCGGCGTCTTCCATACATACACACACACATATATATATATATATATATATATATATATATATATATATATATATATATATATAAATGTATATATTCACACATTTGTTTCCGTATAATTGTTTTATAAATGCTTTCATGTCATTAACCATCGCCTGTCTGTCTTGTATGCTATTGTACTTCTATTAGCTCGACTCGTATATAGCCTATAGCAGACTTTTGTATACACACACACACACACACATATATATATATATATATATATATATATATATAAACATGCATGCCTACATACATACATACACACGTGCACACACTCACATGATTGGTGAAAGTAAAGGTAACACCTATTTTTTGTAAATACTGTTATTGTTAATACGTAGCTGGTCCTGTTTTCGCGGTAAGAAGTCCTTCAATTCGTTGATCAATCGATTCTTCTAACCTTTGAACTGTATCTAGGGGAATCTTAGGCTATTCTTCCGTCAACATACTCTCCAACTCCTTGAATGACGATGGCGGTGGAGACCCGCTGCTGATTCGTCGTTGCAGCAAAGATGACTCATTCTTATTGAAACCTGGCAACAAAATGTTTGATGTTTGCATTATCTTTAGAAAATCAGTTTTTAACCATTTTAGCTGTGTATTGACGCAGCATCATTCTTGGGAAGTACTTCACCTTTGGGGAATATTGTTTATATAACAGGATGCACTTGGTCTGGCAAGATTGACAAATATTCATTGGAAGTGATTCTCTCATGCAGTGTAACTACAGAGAAAAGTGCCAAGACACTGCTGACCAAATCATCGCATCTCCACCGCCATGCTTCACCGTCGGAATCAAATACTCAGAATCAAAGATTTCTTACGATGTTCCCAATACATAAACCAAACCGGAAAATGGAAATTCTGTGAATAGGAATTCTCTAAAATACATAACCTTTATATGAAATATTGATTTCAAATTTTGGAACAAGGCCAGCAATTTCTGTGGAGCGGGCTAAGTCAATTACATCGACCTCAGTGCTTAACAACAAATCCGGTAACTACACAGAATTGGGGCTACTAATTTGCATATTATTTAGCACCTTATTTAATACGAGGGACCGGTCAACGAGGATCTTAGTCCACACGGTATCGAGGTATGGTATTATAAGAGTATGTAACCTACGCTGTAAACTTATAAACAGGGCAAATTTAAGCATTTCTGTGTTGATTGGAAACAATAATGAACAACTTTGATCAATTTTCGAACGTTATTCGATTCTCATCGGAGAGTTGCTACATCACTTGATCAATACTAGAGAAATAAACAGCCAATTCGTTTATATATACAGTAAATCCAGTCGCTGCAGGACACAGGGGCAACCAATTTGTATGCTATAAATGTTTAAGATCTCAACGGATATCTCAGTCGATACAGCAACCTGCCAACGGAGATCTGAGTCCACACAACATCAAAATACGATATTATAATATATGTAACCAAGGCGGCTGTGGAGGCGCAATGGCCCAGTGGTTACGGAAGTGGACTCGCGGTCGTAGGATCGCAGTTTCGATTCCCAGACCGGGCGTTGTGAGTGTTTATTGAGCGAAAACACCTAAAGTTCCAGGAGGCTCTGGCAGGTGATGGTGGCGGACCCTGTTGTACTCTTTCATCACAACTTTCTCTCACTCTTACTTCCTGTTTCTGTTGTGCCTGTAATTCAAAGGGGCCAGCCTTGTCACACTGTGTCATGCTGAATATCCCCGAGAACTACGTTAAGGGTACACGTGTCTGTGGAGTGCTCAGCCACTTGCACGTTAATTTCACGAGCAGGTTTTTCCGTTGATCGGATCAGCTGGGACCCTCGTCGTCGTAACCGACGGAGTGCCAACCAACCAAGGCGGCGAGCCAGCAGAATCGTTAGCGCGCCGGACAAAATGCTTAGCGGTATTTAACCCGTCGCTACATTCTGAGTTCAAATTCCGCCAAGGTCAATTTTACCTTTCATCCTTTCGGGATCGACAAATTAAGCACCAGTCAAGTACAGGGGTCGATGTAATCGACTATCCCCCTCTCCACAAATTCCAGGCCTTTGGCTAATAGTAGAAAGGATTATAATATATATAACCAGACCCATAAAACTTTTGGCACTATTCCTCGCAGAAAATCGAGCAACTTAGCAGTTTTAGGCTCTGAGACTTTTGCTAATATTTTCTTGAAAACGTAACCTCTTCGAAAATGCGACAGGGGATTCCTTATCGTAATTTAAAACTGACTTGGTCTAAATTATTGATAACAGCAATTAATCATATTAAACGTAGTAAATGAGAAACAAAAATGCATAAGTTTTATCAATTATCGAATGTTCATTTTAGGTTAATCAAGCCTTGAACTTCGCTATGAATGTGTGTGTGGGGGGGGGGGGAGGGAGGGAGTTAATGTGTATGTGGATGAATGTATGAGTGTGTATGTGGATGAATGTATGAGTGTGTGTGTGTATGAGCGTATGTAAGTGTGTGTATGTGTGCGTGTATGCGAGGTAGATAAAATAGTGAGGCATATCAACAATGATAGACAGACAGACCGACAGGTAGAGAATGATAGGTAGGTAGATAGAGAGAGAGAGAGAGAGAGAGAAAGAGAGAAAGAGAAGAAAAGAAGGAAAATGAAAAAATGTCTTCTATGCATGCTTATGGGAGGATGTGAAACAGAGGGAAGGTGGGGACATACATTTATGTGTGTGTGTGTATGCATGTATGCGAGTGTATATATATATATATATATATATATATATATATATATATATATATGTATATATACACACACACACACACACCTTTGAACACCTGTATGCAATGTGGTGCGCGTTTGCACATCGGCAGATGAGAGTGCAGTATAAATGAGTAATAGCCTGACCGTGTTTCGTCTTGTGACTGCATTTTGTGTGTGTGTGTGTGTGTGTGCGGCGTGTGTTCGCGCGCGCGCGCACGTGCAGGACTTGTGTGTGTGTGTGTGCGTGAGCGTGTGCCTGTGTGTGTGTGTGTGCGTGTGTGTGTGTGTGTGCGTTAGTATTTATTGAAAGGGTAGAAGTGAACAAGGTGATGACTCCGGTGAAGATGACGACGACGACGAAGAAGAAGAAGAAGAAGAAGAACAACAACAACAACAACAACAACAACAGCGACGACAACGACGGCGTCAACACTACCAACAGAGTAATATACTACTACTACTACTACTACTACTACCACTACTACAGCATCAGCATCATCAGCAGAAACAAGAGGAAGAAGAAGAAATCTATGTTATAAACTGTAATATTTAATGTATAATATTTAACATGGGGGGAGGGGGTAAATGGGTTTGTTTATTTGTTTATTGTTTCTTTTAAAATCTTTCGGCGTTTTATGTGAAACAACGTCGAATAAATATGGAGGGAGGGGGGGCAGGAGGAGGAGGAGGAGGAGGAAGGGGGGAGGTGTGTAGTAAATTAATTTTACGACACACGGAGATACAACACAGAGACGGAACTAATACGCAAGTGACTGCAAAAACACGCACACACTGATATACATGCACAGACACACACACACACACTCACACACTCACACACATACATACATGAGCAGTCACAGTGCATCACACACACAAACGTGCGCACGCGTGAACATACACACACACACACACACACACCGTTAAGATCAATCAGGATGCATACAAAACATACGTACAAACTCCTATTCGCGCACATTATATGTATATATGTGCGTATATATATATATATATATACACATATATATATATACATAATTATGAAAATATATATATTCATAATGATATATATATATGTATATATATATATATATATATATATATATATATATATATACATATATATATATATATACATGCATACATATATACATATATATATATATATATATATATATATATATATATATATATACATGCATACATATATACATATATATATATATATATATATACATGCATACATATATATATATATATATATATATATATATATATATATACATGCATACATATATATATATATATATATATATATAATATAATATACCTGTATATACCTGTATACACCTGTACTAGTGTGTATCCATATGTATTTATATATGTGCGTGTACAGGGGCACGTATGTAAATATGCATAAGCATGTATGTGTGTGTGTGTGTGGGCGTGTGCAAGTATACATGTAGGTATAATGCATGCATATATCTATGTATTCGTTTATATATCTGTGTAAGTATATATGTTTGTATGTATGCATGTATGTATGAATGTATGTATGTGTGTGTTTGTATATGCGTATGTGTGTGTGTGCTTGTGTGTGTATATAAATATATATACGTATGTGTATATATATAGATACATAGATATATAGATGTATGTCTATCTATCTATCTATCTATATATATATATATATATATATATATATATATATATATATATTATATATATATATATATTATATATATATATATATATATATATATATATATATATATATATATATATCAGCAAAAATACAACTCACAACCTTTTATCACAAATTGCTTTGTTCTTGTTGATGTTCTTGTTGTTACTCTTGGTTCATAGTGGTGTTGTTGTTGTTGTTGTTGTTGCTGTTGTTTTCGATATTATTTACCAAGTTGATTCATTCGTAAAGTAACATGAGATTGATGTAAAGAAATGTATATACACTAAATGGAAGATCGCTGTTGGAGAAACTGTTGCTGTTATTATTTCTATTATCATTATTATTATTATTATTATTATTATTAATATTATTATTATTATTATTATTATTATTATTATTATTGTTATTGTTATTATCTTTCGGGGAGAAAAAGGGAAGATTTGGTGTCATAGTGGAAAGAAATTCCTGAGAGTAAATTGTATGATGAGAGGGTGGGAGGGAGGGAGAGAGAGAGAGAGAGAGAGAGAGAGAGAGAGAGTGAGAGGGAGTGAGTGAGTGAGTGAGTGAGTGAGTGAGTGCGTGAAGTGAGTGAGTGAGTGAGTGAGTGATGAGTGAGTGAGTGAGTGATGAGTGAGCGAGCGGGCGGGCGAGTGAGCGATTGAGTGAATGATGAGTGAGTGAGTGATGAGTGAGTGAGTCCGTCAGAAATTATTTGTGTAATTGCTGAAATCGCTTGACAGATTTATGGCATTCAGAGTTACCTCCCTTACAATGTCGTAACTACGTTAAATACAATTGCGTAATTTATGTGTTTGCATGTGGGTATGTGTGCGTATGCGTGTGTGTGTATGTGTATGCGTGTATATGCGCATTTGTCACGAGTGTTCGTTTTATTAGATATGTTTTCACAGGTATATATGCGTTATATGTGTGTGTGCGTGTGTGTGTGTGTATACATATATATGTGTGTGTATTTATGTATAATACATACATATGTGTGTGTGTGTGTGTGTGTGTGTGTGTGTGTATATGTTTACACTTGCATGCGGCTGTATATGTATATGTCAGAACTTCTGTGTACATGTGTTTATGCGTGCGCGCGTTTGTGTATGCGTGTGTGTGTGTGTGTGTGGTTGTGTGTAAGGAGAAGGCGTGTGGCCTAGTGATTAAAGTATTGCACTCATGATTACTAGATCGTGGGTTCGATTCCCTGACTGAGCGGCGCATTATGTTCTTGAGCAAAACATTACATTATACGTTGCTCCAGTTTCCTTTTCCATGAGGTGCGCAAAGTTGGCTCACTTAACCAGCGAGGTGGCGTCATTCATAGGCTAAAACGATGCAATCCGTATAACAACACAGTCACGGATGATTTAATACGTCGAGGGATTGATCTGTGCAGTTTTTGAACTGTTATTAGAGTTTTGGGAGAATTTTGAGTCATTCTTTGAACAAACCCTGCTTCAGCTCCTTCAGTGCCGGCGGTGGAGGGAAGCAGTTCGTTACTTGTTTCTCCAAAATACACCACAAATGCTCGATTATTTTGAGATCCAGTGATTGTGGAGGCCAATCCAAGTAATCTACTTCGTTTTTGTGCTCTTCGTTTTAATTCTGAATAACATCTGCCATGTAAATTGGCGCATCATCGTCCTGGATGATTGCACTACCATCAGGTAACAATGGTCAACAAGAATTCCTGATATGGCTGCCCAAATGATCAAAGAGCCACGTCCATACCTCACGCAGAGAAGATGACATTATTCCGTTGAACCATTGACCATTTCTGATAGTCTTAGATACCATTACTTTCAGATTATCAATGATGGTGAGGGAAAGGTTTAGCAGTTGCAGCTCTCTCCCATGCAATCCATGGAATAAACGACGAACTGTTTTGGTTCACGAACGGTTGGCAAGATGGCGGTTTGCCTCTGCTGTCACCTTTGTTGCCGTAGTTCGATGATTTTAAGACGTTTCTGCGGTTCCTCTCAAAGAGATGAATTATGCATGGCACAGCTAGTTTTACCTTGCTTTTGGAATACCACCATAATTTTAGAGACTTGCACTTCTTGAAACATTAAACAATTCTGGAGTTTTAGAGACTGAATCTCCAGTCATTCTCGCTTCAACAATTTGTCTTCTTTAGAAGTCAGACAGGTCACGCATTTTCACTTTTAAAAAATATGAATATCTGCTTTAAAAAAGACAGAAAAATAGAGGGTTATCTCATGAAGTACAAGCTCTAACATAAAGCATATGAACACACACACGTCCATACACACAAACAAACATACATACATACATACATACATATATATATATATAGTCTGTAGAAATCACATATATATACATACATTTATACGTACGCATGTATGTATGTATGTATGCATGCATGCATGTGTATATGTATGTATACGTGTAAGCATATACGAGGATCCTGTCGAAAATAATGCGAGTGGGCATAACTTTTATAAATTGACAGATGGTTCGAGTAAATGTTGTTGTTGCGTAGCCTCGAGTCTATCCAAACCTCTATATAAGACCCAATGTCTTTTCGTTTTCATGACAATACAGTGTGATTTGAGGATATGATTTGCCTGCTATTTCTAGCAGCAAGAGCGACCACTTGGTGGATCTTTAATTTGGTTACTGTATGAGTTGTGTCCCTTGAAACGATGAACGGACTTGAAGCTTTGCTACAGAAGAGAATCGGTTTTTTTTTTTTGGTGTCGATTATCACATTCCAAACAAAGGCTCGGTGCTATTTACAGTGTAAGCATGGCCGCTCCACCAGCAATGTGTATCAAAGAAGAACAAAGATCAGTGATCCGATTTCTCTGGTCGGAAGGTGTTAGGGTTAAGGTGCTGAAATCCATCGGAGGCTTTTAGCACAATACGTGGACAGTGCACTATCGCGTAGAAATATGCACGAGTGGATCGAGAAGTTTAAAAGTGGTCGGACAAACGTGACGCACGAAGAGGGAGCAGGGCGCCCGTCAACCTCCAACCACTGACGAGAAGATTCAGCAAACTCGAGAGATGGTAATGGTGAACCGGTGAGTTATCATCGATGAGGTAGCTCTCTATAGATTAGTCATGGCTTCCATAAGAGCTTACTGCAGAGCACAAACGTGGGTCCTTCATTATGAGGTAGAATCCAAAAGACAGAGTACGGAGTGCTAACATCCCGGCTCGCCAGCGACGAAGAAATTCAAGACTCAGTCTTCCGCGTGAAAGGTGATGCGAACCCTTTTTAGGGACTCGGAAGGGTCTATACTGAAAGACTACCTGGAAAAGGGGTGTACGATCAACAGTGCAAGATACAGTGCTTTGCTGGCCAACAAACTGAAACCAGCAATTCGGACCAAATGCTGAAACCTACTGTCGAAGAAAGTTTTGTTGTTGTATGACAATGCACGCCCACACACGGCCGCCCAGAGCGTTACAACCATTAACCAATTAGCTGTTCGGGAGTGACGGCGGTCCTGATGGTGGGCGAGCCCTCGAGGACTTTCTTGCCGGTCTGCCATGTCTCTCGGGGTCAGATGCGGAGTCTTGCGAAGGGCCAATCACGCCTGGGGAGGTGATGGAGGCTTTGGCCGACTGTAAAGCGGGTAGGTCGCCTGGATTTGATGGTCTTCCGTATGAGCAGTATAAATGTATGCCAGACTTATTCGGGCATCTACTAGCTGACGTTTACGCGAACTGGCAACAGAATGGGTTTATCCCCAGAAAGGACCCGGACAAGGGGGACGTTATAGAGAATTTCAGGCCCATCACTCTGTTAAACGCAAAAGTGAAGATTTTGGCCGAAATTGTGTGTGTAATTAGCTTTTGGAAAACGGTGTCTGATTTTATGCCCCGTACGTTAGGTGTGCGATGAATAGAGTTGCCATATTACACAACAGACTTTAAAATGAAGGAGTGAAGGTTGTGATGTGATGGACAATGATTAACCGTTCGCATTCAAGCCTGGTCACCACCAAGAAGGCCGCCGTCCAGTAATCCAGTAGCTGAAAGAGAATGAAAGAGCAAATGAGTAGACAGACAGACAGACAGACAGATAGACAGACAGACGGACGGACGGATGCATTCATACATATACGCATACATAGATAACAACATAACATAACATAATATCACATAACATAAAAAGAAAATATTTACATTCAAACACAAAATTCTCCTTAAGTTGCAGCCATTTAACCTGTCGTGTCAAAAGACCATCTAGAGACTTCCCCGTTAGCTCGCCAATGACATGCTTCCCGCTTAAGGAGCAATTTTGTTAGCTTTGCGGATTAGAGAATAGTAAGTTGTGAGTGATATTCTAAATTGTAATGGGACACTTTAAACGGGAAAATGCACTTCTCTTCGTATTAGCAGGGAGAAGTTATCTCCCTTCGACAATTTTCGGTTTTTCTCTTGAAATCTGTTTTATTCTTCGTAAAGTTGATATTTATTCTGGATGGTTGTTTCTAAAAAACCGAAGAGGCTTCAAAGTGATCATTTAAGGGAGATTTTGGCTGACAAACCCAGTGGCTGGCCACCACGAAGAGGAGTCTTCATTGGAAAAAAAAAAGTCATTTTGAAACCTGAATGTAACCCTTGTAGCATCATTTCTGTGAGAAAGAGAATGAGAACGTCTTCAAAACAAGAAGACAAACAGGTTTTCAATAAAGACAAATAATAATTTCTAGCATTGGCACGAGGTCAGATATTTTGGCGAGAGGGATACAATCGAACAAATCTACCCCAGTAGTTGACTGGTACTTTATTTTATCGTCCCTGGGAGGAATGAAAAGTAAAGTTTGAACTTTGATCATTAAAAGTTCAGAATAAATATCACGAAGCAGTTTTGCCCAACATCCTGACAATATTTTACCAATTCCCTGTCAGTATTGAACAGGTAAAATAAAGAAAACCTCAACATGTCTTGATAGACATAGCGTCTCCCTTTTAAAGCAGAAACTATCACTTCTAGTTTGGACATTGAAGCATTTCAGAAAATGTTATGTCTGTACGTGTTAATACTTTATGGAGCATGCCTTAATAGATTATAGGATATGTCATGTAGAAATTATTGTTTCGTATCTATCCATTCAACCATCTTCTCTGCCTGCTATTCCTTAGAGGGTTTGAGGCGTGGGGTAAAGTCCTCAGGCATCTCGTCCTTAAGGTCCTATCAGAAGCAGTGGTCACTAAACTTTCTGGCTGGATTCTCAAGCGTGATTAATTGAGGCTATGAATATTATCCAACCATCTTGTTCTTGATCAACTCTTGGTTCTGCTGTCGGTCGGCGTAGCTTGAAGAATCTGTCTTGCGATACTTTCCTGTATGACAATAAAACCTGGCTATGAACCGCAGCAGATATGGATCTCGGCTCTCTCGTCCTATCCTCGGCATTTATCACCATTTATCATTGGTGATCTACATGCCAAAACAATGCTTTGAACAAATAACGATATTGATGCCATTGCTATTTGGCTGCAGCATGTCTCGCTGGACTTGATAGGATGGACAGCGTTTTCACAATGGAAAGCAATTTGTTCCTGCATCAACAAATTGTACTCCTCACTTGTCTGACAGAAAAAGTCTATCTAGCTACCATTTATCTGTCTTTCTATCCTCTATCTAGCTAGCTAGCTATAATCTATCGATCGAACTATCTGTCTATCATTTATCTATCTATCTTTCTATTTATCGTTTATCTATATATTTATCATTTAGGCGCTGGAGTGGCTGTGTGGTAAGTAGCTTGCTTACCAACCACATGGTTCCGGGTTCATTCCCATTGCATGGCACCTTGGGCAAGTGTCTTCTTCTGTAGCCTCGGGCCGACCAAAGCCTTGTGAGTGGATTTGGTAGACGGAAAGTGAAAGAAGCCCGTTGTATATATATATATGCACATATATATATGTGTGTGTACTTGTTTGTGTGTGTGTGTTTGTCTCAGCACGAGTAAGACATGAAATGGGATTTGTCACAAAAGTGTATCAGCAGTTTTGCTTTGCCACATGCTAAGGGGCCTTTCAGACAGTCCATTCTTCTTGGTTAATTTCCAATCCTCATCAACCAATGAGTGATAGTTTGGCATGCAGCTGTCTTTGAGAATTTTCTCTTACTCATTTTCGCCATCTCTTTGTTGCATAGTAAATGTTATTTTGGATTTTGCTAATTTTCTAAAAGCTAATATTTGTAACAGATCCCCAGTCAGAATTACAACCTATTACCTGCATGTGTAACATTAACTTGCAAAGATTGAGGCCATGCAAGCCAGGTAAAAAAAAAAAAAATTAAAAAAAGTTAACCAATCCATGTGTAATGTTTTATCTGGTCTTTTATTTTAATTTTTTTATTATTGTTTTTTTTTTGTCATTGCACGGCAACCATACTGCAAGATCATCGTGAAGGGTTTAGTTGAACAAATCAACCCCGCACTTATTTTATCAGCCATTTTTGCCTACTGAATTACACAAAGACAAACAAACCAATGCCAGTCATGAAGCAATGATGGCGGACAAATATATATGATGAGCTTCTTTCAGTTTCTGTCTACAAAATCTACTCACAAAGCCTTGGTCAGCCTAGGGCTACAGAAGAAGACACTTTGCCATGGTGCCATGCAGTGGGACTGAACCTGAAACCACATTGTTCTTACTTACACAGCCAAGCCTAGATGGGAGGTGTGGTACAGAGAAAGATAGGAGGCCAAGCATGAAGTTAAGGTTTCATAGCATGAAACCTAAGTGTGGCAGATTCAGGTGTGGAAATATCATTCCCATCAGATACAAAATATACTGAACCCGTTGCAAGGGAAAATAATCCAATTTACTGCAGCAAAAATAGTTTTCAGCAACACTGACCAATGGATAAAACATTCGTTCCTTTGAAAGTTCTTGAGTTTTTTGTTACCAATTCTAAAGATTATCAACTTTAATTTTGCTTATACAGCACACACCTTTATATATGCTGTAGCTACTTGTACACTTAAGGACCGCAATTACACCTTACAGTTTTGATAGCCTAAAAACTAAACCCATTCCTGGCTATATTTGAAGCCCCGATTCCAAGTAAATCCGCTTTACAGTATCCATTCCATTTATCCATTTCAAAAGTAAAACAACTTTATTAAAACGATGACATTGTTAATAAGTTTGATTTCAGTATAAATTACAATGCACTGCATAAGAGCCTACAGTTCATTAGAAGACAATGTAAAATCTATTTCACACACTACTCTTCCACAGCTTTCTTGTGATATTAAACAAGTCTTACAGCAGATCTTAAATCAGCCAGCACACCTCTCTCTCCGCTTCCCTGACAGTTTTCTATCCTGTTGGTAACTTCTGTCTTGGCCTGCCTCAAACTTTTCGGGAAAGTAATCGCCATAACTGCACAGCAGCAATGGACCTTCAATCTTTAGCATTCACATTATTCTGCCAAATATAATACTTTTTTCATTCAAATCGTTTTAAAATCATTAATGCATTATTTTGTAGCTTCAAAATTTATACGTGATTGTATATCTTATAATGGCATTGAAGGATAGATAGGTGTGATGGGCAGCATCTGGCAGATTAGAACATAAAACAGGAAGCATATTTGGGTGTGATATACCCAGTTTAAATGCTAGAGAGCTAATATTCAAAGCAAGCCTAATTGACTCAGTGCTGTCTCATGTATCACGAAAATGGGGATCTTTTAGCTCTGATATAATGGAACCATACAAGATAAGAACATGTTTTTGATCCTTGCTTCACATTTTTCCATTCTCAAGCCAGAGTTTTTGCTGCATACTTAGCCTGTATCAGGTGTGGCTACATCAGCTGACTTCAGCTTACATAACAGATTAATAATTACTTTCCATGAAAATAAATCAATTAATTTACAGATAATAGAACGAATTAGATGAGCACTCCAGAATAGAACTAGGGTTCTATAATGTAAGGTGTAACCAGTAATTCATAATTTCAATAGGTAAATAGATCAGCCTATAAATGGAAAGACAAGACCTCCAAAGGTGAAGCTGCCTATAGGACAAAAGTTAACTGCAGGAGTGGCTGTGTGGTAAGTAGCTTGCTTACCAACCACATGGTTCCGGGTTCAGTCCCACTGCATGGCACCTTGGGCAAGTGTCTTCTACTATAGCCTCAAGCCGACCAAAGCCTTCTGAGTGGATTTGGTAGACGGAAACTGAAAGAAGCCCGTCGTGTATATGTATATATATATATATATATATGTGTGTTTGTTTGTTTGTCTGTTTGTCCCCCCAACATCGCTCAACAATTAATGGTGGTGTGTTTACATCCCCGTAACTTAGCGGTTCGGCAAAATAGACCAATAGAATAAGTACTAGGCTTACAAAGAATAAGTCCTGGGGTCGATTTGCTTGACTAAAAGGCGGTGCTCCAGCATGGCCGCAGTTAAATGACCGAAACAAGTAAAAGAGTATGATTAGAATCAATGCCCCGAAATCAAAATGCATTTGGCCAGTGTAATCCAAATTCTGAAGTTTAAAATCAAAATAAGAAAAAAAAGGTTTGGTTCCACTGATTTTCACAAAAATAAAGCAATCAGTATTTCAAACATTTAAAATAATCAAGAATTTGAAAAGTTTAGCAAAATATTTTTATTATTTTTTTTTTTTATTGGTAATTATTAAGCTGGTGTTTGGAATACAACTTAATAAAAAAAAAGGTTCTTACATAAAAGCTTTTATCTACTAAAATCTTGGTGATGTTTTGAATTCTTGACCAATATCTTATATTACATGAAAGATAGCAATTTAAAATGAGCAATCTGGGGGGTTGGATAGTAAAACATGAGAGGGGGGGCTGGGGGCTGGTATCAAAAAGGTTAAGAAAAGCAAAATACATGTCACGGACAGAATTGCAGGGTGGTATGATGAATAGAGTTGTGGCTTCATTTTAAAAAGATCCCTGCTAAGCAATGAAAAGTTGAATCAGCCAATTTACAGATAAGGTACTGGAAGCAGTAGGAACTCGGTGAGATCCACCTTCGATATAAATTAATCAAATACCCGCATTAGCTAAGATGATAAACAGGAAACGCATTGGAGTCGTTTTTCTATCACCTTAAAACCATTTATGAAGTAATTAAGGCCTTCCATTGGGCTCCCAGTAAGTTACCGTATATTACTTTACCCTACATGTTTTCTGGACATCCGTTGCTAAAAATCAAAAGTGGATCAAATATCTGCTTTTATAATTTATTCTAAATTCCCTAAGTGAAGCAAAGCCTCTTAATATCATAAATCCCTTCAACACAACCAGTCAGTAAAATTACGTCCCTGAATCTCAAAACAGATTATTTTTAGAATTACATGGTTTCCATTTTAAGGGGAACGTGGCTTTCTTTTGTTTCAATTAGGCATATGGTATTACATCTTGCTATGTTGAGCAAGCGCAGCGTCAAATGTTATTGGCTCCAACCAAGATGTTACCACTGGATTTACAAGAATTAAATGCAACAAACATTTAATTAAACCAGCACATTAAAGAAATGGCTACTAAAATTTCTGAGTGTCTGGACCCGCTCTCACATTTACTGCCAAATATGTAAGAAAAAGACAAAATATACAACTAACCTCTTCATTTGAACTAACTCAAATGCAAGCCAACGATGGAAGCTCCACATATCACTTGGCTTGCTAGAAATAGTCACACCATCTTAAAGGGCATTGAACAATTGTAATCTGATATGAAAAAAAGACAAGATGATCATGGCTGGAATGCCTTTCGTTCATGTCAGCTGCGTCAGGGTTAACAGATCTAAAACAACTTGGAAATGAATTAAGAGTAGCACAAAGACAAGTGTCATCAGAAGAATATTTCGGAGCTGATATTGAGAACAGCCCAAAGTCTACTTGAAGGGCAAAAACTAAGAACACAAGAGTTGGGCAGCTGATCCAGAGCTTCAAACTGAAGGATATATTTTGGCAGGTTTACTTTGAGGTCGGTGTAAAGTAGGGACAGTGAAGAGTAATCCACTGAACAAGGACACTTATAAAACTGACGAAGAGAGAGAGGAAGGAGATGGGAAGAGAAAGGGGGAGAGGAGAAGCAGGGAGAGAAGGGGAGCCAGGGAGCCAGGAGAGGGGGAGTGGGGAGAGAGAGATGGAGAGAGCACATGCATTAAGTGGCAGAAGTAGACTAAAAGAGAGCAAAGTTTGCAATAATTGCAAAAGTAGCAGAAAATGCAACTCTGAAAACAGGATGTTTTCAATGTTAGTTTCAAACTTTGGCACAAGGCCAGCAATTATTTTAGAGTGGGGGCAAGGAGTCGATTACATCGGCCCCAGTATTCAACTAGTACTTATTTTATCAACCCCAAAAGGGATGAAAGGCAAAATCAACCTTATGTTCTTAATATTGTTAGCAATGATTTTACAGATAAACAGTTATTGCCCCTCTAACACACTGACATAAAAAACCATCATGGCACCAAGGTAGCTTCAATTTCAATTCAACTCCCCCCCACACACACACACACACACGCACACGCAAATACCAGTAAACTACTAAGGTCAATTACAACTATCCATCCCCACTCTTTATAGAAGTCACTTTACACGCCAAACAAACCAGAATGACATTACCAGCAGTGGTTCGGTACTAAATTCTCAATAAATCAAATCAGTAAACATGAATCACTCTACACATCTATGCTAATGTCTGAAAAGGTGATGCAACACCTGTGTTGCTTTGCAATCACATCAACCACCCCAAGATTGAACCCACTGTACTGCACCTTAGTTGGGCATTGCCTGCAGCCTCAGATCAACCAAGATAGTCCAGCTGAAAGTTGATAAACGGAAACCTGGTAGCTGTGGTAGACACAGGTTTGGACTGACAATAAATTGGAGGGAGGGGGGGGGGCACCGACCAGAAAACGTCCGATTGAGGTTTTGATCTGCCCCAGATACTTTGCTGCCCATCTAGGTGGCCTTGTTACATTAACACCACCAGAAGACAGAAAGCAGAGTTGATAGTGCCCCAACAGGGTCACATTCTTAAAATCAAAAAGACAAAGTGCAACATACACACAGAGTAAACGAACAGGTTCTGTCACGTATCTACCTGGTCATCTTAGAGACGACAGAGAGCCAGCAACTTACATACCACCCAGATCTCTGAACCTTTTGATACCAAATAGAAAATCAATGATGAATGACAAATGTGCCAATTGATGACAAAACTAAATGTAGAGTAGTATATAAACAAGACAATATCTAAAATGTTAAAGACCTGAAGACAAAAGCAAGGGAACATTAATCAGATTTTATTTTGTGGAAAAATGATTAGAAAGTACATATATGAGAGTAGCTTAAAATGATTCTAAAATGACTAAATGAAAGTGGTGCTGTGGTGGTTTGGTTGGTTTTCTTTTTTGTTTTTCATTCTTTCCCATTTCAGTCCTTAATGTATGTTGTGTATGCATGTGTATGTGTGTGGGGGGGGGGGGTGTTTGTGGGTGTGCATGCGACTGTGTGTTCAATTTTTAAATTTTTTTTTTGTCTTTTTTTACTTTTACACCAAGTGGTGCCGTATATTAACCGGCAGTTCATGGATGCTAATCACTGTGTCGCCAGCAGACAAAGACAGACAAAAAAACAAAGTGACAAGAGAACGAGGTAGGGAGAGAGAGAGAGAGAGAGAGAGAAAGAGAGAGACAAAACAATGACTAGCAACAACAATAGCGGCTTCCCATTAGAAAAAAAAAAGAAAAAAAAAAGGAACACAGATGGGCTGCCGGCACAGTGGAGGAGGTGGAGGAGGAGCCAAGAGAGAACTCAACAAGTACAGAATGATGAAACATGACCACTAGTTCAGCAATCTGTCCCACCACCGGTCTGTTGCTGGAACACATCTATTGTGTCATTATCTTCCATTTCCAACTGAAAACAAGACAAAAAAATACATTTATTTTTCTTTCTATACAGACATGTGCAGAGAGAGAGAAGAAAAGAAAATTAAAAACTGTCACAGGTCTTTTTTTTTTTTTGTTTTTTACATTGTTTGCATGTAATAATTCCATAAAATTATCTTCATGTTACATTAACAGGTAATTTGCCTCCAGCCACGACCAACAACTCAGAACATTGTAAACTAGTCAACCTGACAGTCACTCTGTGGAATAAATATTAAATACACCAATAACTAGCGGAAAAGGAAAATTATAAACAGGCTTGAGAATCTCAACTAAGGCACTTCATAACAAAAATGTTTGCATGTCTGTCTATCTTACAGACATACAACACCAGAATTTTTTTTTTCTTTTAAATCTGCAGTAAACAACCATAACTTTTGAGAAAATTCCTACAAATTTGAAGAAAGCCACTGTTTGATCATCTTCTGTAAAAGCACACTACCATAAGTTTACATTACTTATGAGGCTGACTCAGACTTGAAGAAATATCATCCAGACTTGTGGCTTAGCAAGCTATAAAATTACGAGTCCTGTGCAGGTGGCACGTAAAAAACACCATTTGAGCGTGGCTGTTGCCAGTAGCGCTGGACTGGCCCTCATGCCAGTTGCATGTAAAAGTACCCCCTACACTCTCGGAGTGGTTGGCGTTAGGAAGGGCATCCAGTTGTAGAAACTCTGCCAGATCAGATTGGATTCTGGTGTAGCCATCTGGTTCGCCAGTCCCCAGTCAAATCGTCCAACCCATGCTAGCATGGAAAGCGGACGTTAAATGATGATGATGATGATCAATACAGAAACATATAGTTTTACAAAGATGACTAAATCAAACGATAAGTCGTCTTCAAAGCAATTTACTAATTCATTTACCTGTGAAGGTGTGTCTTTCTCTCCAATTGCCTGCCCATCAAACATGAACCGCACCGAGCCTGGCCGAACACCCTGGAAACGGTAGAAAAAATATCAATAAAACATTCCAAGCAACCCACTTCTTCCCAGCTAATATGCTTAATACACCAAAGCCAAAGAAACAGACACTCAACACCCTCTCAACACTTAGGCATCAAATTTGCAGACTCTCAGCCATTTCTACCGTCTTCGAAGTAAAGGTTGTAGCTACCCGAGTGATTATAATCATTGTAGATGACTATCTCCAGATCAGCCCTAATCAAGGGACACGTACACAGTGAGGACATGAAATAATGTGATGGTAACTGAAGAAGCAAACATTTCATTGACAAACAGGCCTGCAATCTGCAGAACGGTACTTCTTATACTGACAACGCAGATTAATTAATCCATAGCATTATTAGAACTAATCACAATCAGCAGTGGTACTTCTTATACTGACAACGCAGATTAATTAATCCATAGCATTATTAGAACTAATCACAATCAGCAGTGGTACTTCTTATACTGACAACGCAGATTAATTAATCCATAGCATTATTAGAACTAATCACAATCAGCAGTGGTACTTCTTATACTGACAACGCAGATTAATTAATCCATAGCATTATTAGAACTAATCACAATCAGCAGTGGTACTTCTTATACTGACAACGCAGATTAATTAATCCATAGCATTATTAGAACTAATCACAATCAGCAGTGGTACTTATACTGACAACGCAGATTAATTAATCCATAGCATTATTAGAACTAATCACAATCAGCAGTGGTACTTCTTATACTGACAACGCAGATTAATTAATCCATAGCATTATTAGAACTAATCACAATCAGCAGATCAACATGTATGAATCATGAGAAAATAAAATTTATAGATTAATTTGAAAAGATTAAAAGAGTACTATGTGTTAACATATCTATACATCAGGTGGACCAAGCAATAAACTGCAGGAAAGGGTTGGGGTTACAAACAAACTATTTTTAAGAATAGAAAGAAATTACTGATATTCTATTATTCAACATGAACTAAGCTCTGCAATCAAATTCCAAACTAAACCGTATCTTTTAGAGATGCTGGTGATAAATACTGCCAATTACAATTATTATTGTAAGTTGGATTGTCTCAAGTGGGCAAGTTATCAGGTTTTATTAATTACTGAAATGACAGCTATTACAAGTGAAGACTAGGGACTGGGAGTTATGAACTTATGTTTAACCTTTTAGCATCCAGATCATTCTGTCAAATGTAATGCTTATTTATCCACATTGTCTTGTAGCTTTGAGATTTCAATGATGACATCTGAACATACAACAGGAAGAATATTTTGGCCAGACACGGTTGCTTTTTAAATGCTAAAGGGTTAAACTGGTTTTTTTCAGCATTTTCTTGAAGTAATGTCCACTTGTTCTTAAAATTACTAATTTCAGTTCAATTAGAAAGATAATTATAGCAAAACATCCAGATTCTCAAATAATACCATAAGGACATAACTGTATAAGTAGCCACAACTGTTGCTGTGTCCTTAAACCACATCGTATCACAAGTATTGGTCGAGAGTATAAAAAAAAAAATTTTTTTTATTCTGTACAAGAAATAAAGTTTAGCATCATTTCAGAAAGGACTCTCAAAAGCCTTCCTGTTTAACCAAGTGTGTTTCATTTTATTCTTTTTTTTTTTTTCAAAACAACATGGCAATTAATACCTTAAGTTTAGAATCAAGAGTCGGTAATATTATTAATGAAATTAAGGTGACAAACTGGTAGAATCATTAATGCAGACAAAATGCTTAGCGACATTTCATACATCTTCAAATCCCACCAAGGTCAACTTTGCTTTTTCATGCTTTCATGGTTGATACAAGAAGTACAATTCATGTACTGGGGCCAAAGTACATGACTTGTACTTTGACCCCAGTCCCCTGAACTTGCTGGTCTGGTGCCAAGATTTTGAAACCATTATTAATGAAAATAATGGTAGCAAGCTGGCAGAATCAAAGTGCAGCAGACAAAATGCTTGGCGACATTCCGTCCATCTTTACATTCTGTGTTCAAATCCCACCAAGGTTGACTTTGCCTTTCAAAGTCAAAACAAAGTACCGGTTGAACATGGAGGGGGGGGGGGGGTCAATGTAATCAAATTACCTCTCCCCACAAAAACTGCTGGCCCTCCACCAAAATTTTAAATCATTTATTAAATGAAAATAATTAGTGATATTTCAGTGCCATCTGTACACACCAGTTGTATGATGCTCGGATTTATCAAGTTTTAGCAGAAAGGGAAGATATGCAGTTGATAATAGCGTTGATGTTATTGAAGAAATTAGATTTTCATTAATTTTTAAGATTTATACACTAGTCTAACAGTATTTTATGAAAATGTCAATAGAGAAAGCACTATAGAAATTCTCAAAGTTAAGGATTCACCAAGTCTGATGTTCAACAGTCCAGTTTATTACAAAGATAAATGACTCGAAAACAAATATTCAACAAAGTTTGAGTTACCTAAATAGTAAAATAGGTAAGGCTAGATTTACAGGTGTAAATCTAGCATATATTTCCACACTTGTCTTAATCAATATCTAAAATATCATGAAACAAAAACCAAAATCTTTCTTTTATATGAAAATTAGTCTACAAGGTAGCTAATAGTTTTCTCCAGTTCAATTTTGTTTCAGCTGAAGTCCCCACACGTTAGATTTACACATATAAATCTAGCATATATTTCCATACTTGACTTAATTGATTCCCTAAAATTTTCAGATTTGATATTCTTATAGCAAAAAAAAAAAAAAGTATTTTGAAAATGAAATTATTCAAGAATTAAACAATTTCAAGCCATTAATTTACACATTAAAACAGTTACTATATAATTGATATTTTCTAAATAGTTGCACAAAATAATGAGGGAATATATCAGCTTGAATATGTTCAGGACGTCTTTGAGTCTGCAAAAGCTTTTTCACATCAGTTTAGTGTGGAGAGGGGAAAAAAAAAACTCTTGCTTTAGTTAAAAAGATGTCAACCTAAAGCAAGAATTTTTCTCTGGCAAACAGCAGTGAAAAAGTCTTTACACGTTTATGCCACAAACATACCTGAACCTAGCTAAAGACATAGTGCTTATTACAAACTTATTCAATAAACATTGATTTCTTTGACCTAAATCTCCACTTTTTCTGGCACTGATTAAAAAAAACAGGAGTGACAAAATCTCAAACCAACTCTTTTAGTTATGCTATAAACGTAAAAAAAAACATTTATTTTACTTCTAGAAATTGGAACTAATCTGCACACAAAACACTTTTTCTTGCTTAGTACTCCTTTATCCATGCTAGAGTTATTTTACTTCTTACAAGGATTATTGCATAAATAGTTAAAAAAAAAAAAAAAAGAAAACAGGCAGTTTAGAATCCCATGCCAACTCAACTAGAAAGTGAGAGACATTTTAACATTTCATTTTCGTTCAGCACTGGATGGCAAGTCATATTCAAAATCATGTGCACTTCACTTTGAGAACACATGTTTAACATTTCAAGATTTGAACTCACCATTAATCAAAGACCAAAAAAAAAAAAAAAATTCAAAACAATACTGCAGAATTTTAGACAATGTTACCACTCTGCCAGTAAAAGAGTGTAAAATATTACTGGTATAAAACAGTGACTCTCAACCAGAGTTCATAAGATTTAGTCTTTAAAAATTATTTGCAATAAATAAGTTATATTTCTACAATACAAAGTTTGAATTTTTTTATGCAAATCCTAATATGTTTTTAATTATAAAAATATAATGGGACTTTTTTAAACTTCAAATGGCTCTGGGGATCCATTAGAGTGAAATAGGAACCAAAGGGGTCCTGAGGCAAGAAAAAAAATGGCTAAGACCCACAGGTCGATGCTACTTTAGTACCCAATATTCTATGAGCTATGAAATTACCCAATCTGGGTTAGGGTCACACTGCACAGGAAGTGACCAGGAAGACCACACAGTTAGTGACCCTTAATAGGAAGATGGATGAACAAAGTTGATCTTAACAGAATGAAAAGCATGGCTAATTAATAGCAGCCTTCTTTTAGGGATTTCAGTCATTGAACAGCCATGTTGGGACACTGCTTTCAATGGGTTTAGTCATTTCAATTGATCCCAATACTTATTTTACCCCAGCTCAACACTGCATGGTCGGTCCCCTGTAGCCTCAAGTTGACCTGTACCATGAATAAAATTTGGTCGGAAACTATGCAGAAGTTGTGTGTCCATCCATTTACACCAATCTAAAAAGGAAAAAGAAACAATGCTTATGCTGTGCCCCTTTATGTCCGATAACTTTGCAGTTCAACAAAGTGATGAACAAAATAAGGGCTACATAGAAATAAGGTCTATGGCCAACACAACTAAATTCATGAAGCTGGTATTCCAGAACCTCTGCAGTCTAATGACAACCAGTTTGGGACTAGACACCATTATAATTTGATCCTGAAAGGAGTTAAATATTTTATTAATCGTGAAAGGGTTAATAAAATCCAAAATGTTCCACAAACAAGACTTAAAAGAAAAAAAAAAAATTATCCCGACATTTTCTGATACTCCAATGTCTGCAAATTATATGCAAACCCAGTGTGGGACATTAGCCATCAAATCAAAATGTTCTGGGTACTGACTAGCAATAAGGAAGGTGTCTGGGAAAAAGATCTACGAGTCAGTGCTATGGTTTATACAAGTAGCCAGTCAGTTGTGATAATACTGATTATTCCATCTTTGCTACTATCTCTAGTAAATTGAGAATCATGTGGAGCAGGTATGGGGAACCTTTCAAAAGGAGCAGGTTGGCAGGGGACATGGTTCATCACCAGGTAGTGAGCCACACTACTAAAAGAGCCAAGGTAAAAATCTTCATTAGGCATACCGTTCAGAAAGTTCCGTGGGTCGTGTTTGACGTGAACGGACAGGCAGGCTCCGTCAGAGATATCCATTTACATAACAAGATCTTCTTGTGAAGATCTATTTCAGCATGGCATTTAAAACAGCTTTAAATCAAGAGAGAAAATAAAAAGAGAAAACTAAAAATGCTTACAGCTCTTTCAACATAGGCGCTCATTAACTTCTTTAACGCTGTGTGCTTTCTGATTTTAAAATGAACTACACTACCATCCTGGCCAACCACTTTCAAATTGACATGTTCACTGTCCATTTTTACCTCATCAACCTGGAAAGACAAAGAGAAAAACAAAAAAAAAAAACTGAGACTAAACTTTAACCAATAAAAGTCAATTTCATTATTTACTTATTACTAAACTAACAAAAGATTTGCACCAATCTGCATTGCCAGCAATCAGATTGCCTACCGTTTTTTTGTTTAACACAAAGCCATTGGAATATGCCAAATGTGAAGACAGCTCAAAACATTCCAACTACTTAAGAGATGGGCTAAAACATGAAAAAACTCTTTTAATTCATCACCATCTAGAAATAAAAAAAAAATTGTAATATCAAAACTAAACAGTTTGGATGGAGAGAATGCAATGCACTGTCACAAAACCAGGAAATATTGAAGATTCTGGACAATTTTAGGACAAATAAAAACAGAGAGAAAAAAGCGTCAAGAGAATCTCTCTTTATGGCCAAAATATTTAGAGATCAGATTCAAAGAGGTTAAAGGTTTTATAATAGAAATGTATAAACTAGTTTAACTAGCATGCAAGTTATTGTATGGGGTGACAGCACTAAGCAGTGACGTGTATAAATATAAACTGTTACCAGTTCAAATGTGCTGAAGGCATATTCGAACCTGTAAAGAAAGCCATTCATTGTACTCTGTCTTGGAGAAAATTTCCTGCTGTTGACAAACAGGAGCATATACACTGAGTCAGCATCTGCCTTTCTCATCTCTGTAGCTGAAGAGGAGGTGACCACTTTGAAATGCAAGCATCCCAGCCAGGTGAGAGAACACTGTGAGCTGACTTGGTATATGGTTACACCTATTTTGTCAGCAGGGAGAAATTTCCATCATGTCAAAACACAGTGAATGGCTTTTCTTGTAGGTTCGAATATGCCTTAAGCATATTTTGAACTGGTAACAGGTTTGTAAAAGTTATTGTAGGCTGTCCCAGTCTTGGAGATGGTCTCTAAAATATTCCATAGTAACCTTTTTATTATTAGACATGCCATGTTCTATTCTGCTGGAACCGAAACAGATTTATATTACTTTATTACACTGGGGGAGGGGAGGTGAGGGCAAAAATGTTTAATGTATGAAAACCTTCAATGAACTGCAATCTTAATGATCCAAAGAAAACTGAATCAAGTGAAAATAAAAACTAATACAATAAAACAATGCAAATACTACAACAGAAACAACAATGTAGTAGAATGGTACCAGCCATATTATTCCTAAACAGTCATTTGGCAGAAGATGTATTCCAAAGAGCTAAGAACAGATTGAGAAAAAAGATCTCCCAGTGCTCAATTTTATATTTACAAATCTTCAAATACCACATCAACAAATTTGAAAATCCTCATCCTACAGAATAAAGCAAGCCTTTATTTGTGCACACTCCAACTACATAAAAAAAAACAATCGTCACATAGTAAACACTGTTTCACTAATTGGTTATCAAAGCAAAGTACCCTAATCCTTGCCTGAAGTAAAAATAATGCTCTCATAATCATTAGCCCTTAATATAGACAGAAGAGATAACCAAATACTAAAACATCTCCACCTCATGATAGAAACTTTGGTGATAGAGATCTATATATGCTTAACTACAAAAGAAATAAAACATTTCTAATATTCCTACACCAAACACTGGACTTGCCAAAGCAAAGTTGCTAACAATACCAGTTATGTTAAGGGATTCAAATATTCTAAGCAAATTATACACCAAAAGACGAAATGATCAAGACAGAAGTAACATTTCAAATGGGACAGTTTTGCAACTATTTCTCCGTTTCTTGGTATACATGCCCTCACTGGTGGCATTTCTACTTCAGCCCTACTTTATCACTCAAGTGGAACAAGCAGAGTTATGTACCTTGCATTTCAACTGGTACAATAGATTTTAGTGAAGTTTCAACTAATGACCTTATGTAGTTAAGTCAATCTAGAATTTGACCTAAAAGTCTACTTACAGGATTCTTTCATGTGTCTCAGCTAAAGTCCTGCAGTAGTACTGTTTGCTGTGTTGGATTGTGAGGAGTTTTAAACAATCAGTTAAGTAATGGACTGAAATGGGAAACTGCTGCAAAACTTGATAGAACATTTCTCTTTTCAAGTTGCACGAAATATGGAGCCAACATTTTAAATCATGAATGGCTTAATCGACATTTCTGATGTCTTTTAGCAGTATTTCTGTTGAAATAAGACATTAACAAATACTGATGGATTATATAATCCAAATCTTTTTATAATAAGTCTCCATTTCTATACGACAATCCAACAAAGCACCATTTCTGTAAGACTAAAACTGGTTGAAACTATTTGATAAACCACTTTTAGGGAACCTAATCAGAATGAATATAAACCATTGCCAACATTAAAAATCTACCAACTTAGTATTTACTCAATCCACCTGGCCTGGGTTAACACCACACATCACCACCTGGCCTCCTTGGATGGAGTTCACTGTTGCATGGATTCGGGTCAAGTGTCCAGTTTGAGGAGACCATCCTCCCTCTCTCCTGATTAGGAAGATAAAAAATATCTAATACAGGTATTAGGAAAATTAGACTCAATAAGTCAAAGATTTTGATAAAGCGCAACCCTTTAACAGTGGACCAGAGTGAAAAAAACCCGAAACCGAGTGAAACAATGATTTATTAGCAAACCTAGAAGAAAATCTGAAATTAGCATCAAAGAAATCACAAAAAAAAAATTAATACACAATGGAACCAACCAAAACAGCATATTTGGACCAACACAGCAGACAACGGCAAACTATTTAAATCCTATAGTTTTAATGGTAAAAGGCAGGTTGAGGAGAGGAAGGGATTCCTAGCAACATTAAGGGATATGCTAACGGAAGGACAATACCAAAAATAAGTTTTCATTCATACAAAAAAAAAAAAACCAAGCCCTACAAATTAACCATCAAATGAGAAATATGACCACCACCAGCAAAGCACATGACAAAAATCCTACAAATTAGACCAATTGTCCAAATCAAAACCTATGACTGGGTAAGATGGAAATAAAATAGGAAAAAATCAATGTAGAATTGGCCATCTAACATATTTTACAAATGAAAGCTCAAGTATTATTTATCATGCAAACAATATATATGAGAAATTAGAAAATTTAATGAATGTAAAAATTATATTCATATTTGTACAGTTTCTAAAATATGCCTTAGCTAAATTCATGGTTTAAGCAGACTTTACAAAGCAAAAATAATTTTAAAATTTAAAAAAAAAACACTTTATTTAAAAAAAAAAATAACAAACATATACCAGAATGAAATATTCAAATCTGCTTTTGAACTTACAGCAATATATTACAGCATAAGGATTTTGGATGGACAGGGGAATTTCAGAAACGGAAATACTTGCTAATTCTTTAGGTAGGCCAAAGCGGGGTCACTGACAGCAACTCTAGATTCAACGAGAAAGTTACACAATATGGATTAGGGTAAAAATTCCAACTATATATTGGAAAAAAATTCAATCTTTTTAAATGTAAAAAAAAAGACAAAAAAAACATATAATATATAAACACACGTACAACTAACCTCTTGAAAGTCAAATTAAACCAAGACATATTCTATCACCATAAACAGGGAGAAATGATCGACGAAAAGAAATCTAGTCTAGTGACAATTATTTCCAGATTTATTTCACAATAATCAAATTTAGTCGATTTA
Organism: Octopus bimaculoides; assembly: GCF_046866305.1. Classification (NCBI taxonomy): domain Eukaryota; kingdom Metazoa; phylum Mollusca; class Cephalopoda; order Octopoda; family Octopodidae; genus Octopus; species Octopus bimaculoides. Next base: position 61,951,567 of record NC_142940.1, read on the forward strand.
ATATCACAAAAAGACAAATTGAATGTTAATTTAGATTCATAGATGTTCAGGACACAAGATTACATGACAATACTACTAACTTTAATACCTATTAAATTTAGAATACTAACAAAACTAGAACTGGTTACTTTACGTAGGATAGAATAAACAGTGGTAATAGATACAAGAAACGGCGCCAACTGTTGTTACTATGGATCAATGGACTGGAAAAACCTCTGAAGATGGTTGAAACTGTTTCTGTTCTTCCTTTAAGACATCTCGATAAAAACAATTCTTACTGTTCTAGTCTACGTACATCTAAACTTACCGGACATAATACGAAAAACACTGAAAGCATGAATGACAACTCGTAAAAGACAAAAAAAAGATCGCATTCACGGTTGATCGAGGAATTGAGAGAAAAAGAAAAGAGGAATTCTTGAAGAAAAAAATTGAAATCACATACGTACAAGGAAGAAAGCAATGGGGAAAATGTCAAATCATAGCCTTTTTCAAATAACTAAAGGAAAGGGAGATATTTCTAATAAGATGTGAAAAGCAGTCGATTATCTTTCAGTCAGAGTAGAAAGCGTGAAAACAAAACTATTACCAGGCTAAAAGCTACAATAAAAATGTGTAAATATGATCAATATTTTTAATACCAGTAAAATATAAGTAAAAACGAAAAAAAAAAACAGCGTGTCCCAGTATGGCCACAGACGAACGACATGTTTTTACCCTGTCCACACATTCAATCAAATGTACTTTTATCAGTTGAATGAAGTTTTATGTAATAGATATTTTATATACACTCCAACATTATAAAAAGAAAAAAAAGGGGGCCGTGAAACAAGGCAAAAAAGGCTTTCGAGTAGAAAGGGACAGAAAGTGTTGGGACTACACGTGTTTGTACCAAGTAGTCGTAGAGAAAAAAATAAAGGGGTCGACTCCATAGTTGCTGCCGGTTCTTTTAAAACATTTCAGACTGGCTGTGGTGAGGGCGCTTTGACTGCCAAGTTGATTGTAGGAAAACCTTTCGGTACCAACAAATGTTTACCTTATTACACACGCACATTGATAAAACGGGGGGGGGGGGGGGTCAATGAAAAGACACACGGGAAAAACTGTAAAATAAAAATTAAAAAAAGCCAAGTGTTTGTAATGAAAAGAAATGAGTGACAGTATATAATAATGGTGGTGAAAATATAAGGAAAAGGCGGGAGAAAGAGAGAGAGAAGGTGGAATGGATATTTTTGCATCCAGCAACATTGGAGTGTAAATTGAGAGCGACAAGACCAGAGTGAAAGAGAGAGAGTAGTGGGAGGAGAGTAAAAGTTGTGAGAGAGAGGAAATTGGAGAGAATGTAGAAAGATATAACGGCTGAGAGAGGAGAATAAAGATATAAAGCGAGGGGGGGAGAGAATGAGAGTGCAGGCAGGCAGGCATGGATTAGGGAAGGTAAGATATATGTGGACAAGGGTGTGTGAGTACAGTGGACAGTGAAGGGGAGGAAGGAAGGCAGAGACAAAGAAATGGAGGAGTAGGTAGAGAAAGAGACATGGAAGGAGAGAGGGAAAGAAAAGACAAAGTGAAGAGCGGGAGAGAGTAAGAGAAAGTAGGAAGCCGGTTGTGGAGATAAGTTGAAGCGATATTAGATGAGTGAAGGGAGGAGGAGTCGAGTAGAATGTGAGTAGGAGTTGAGTGAAGGATATTTTGGAAGAAAATGGGGGCAACGAGAGAGGAGGAGGAGGAAGAGATTGAGTGCGAGTGTAAGTAGAATAGGAAGTAAGGAAGAGAAAAAGTGAATGGCTGAGGTTGGATCTCAATGGAATCTGCAATGTTGAATTAAAACACAAAGGCCGCCAATACAGGAGGAAGAAACGACATTTCGGCGTTGTAGTGGTGATGGTGGTTTGTCGACAAATAAAAGAACTCCCAGAGCTACTACCGGTTCCTTTTATAAAAGGAAGAGTAGGAGCCATGCCACACTCCTTCGACTTCTTTTTCTTTTCCTCCTCGTTCTTGTTTAGTCACACCGATTCGAAATTCTTAAATAACATCATTAGTCATTGGAAATTTCACGAAGAGGATTATTTTTTTTAAATATATAAGCAGCATTTCCTCTTATTCGGGGAGAAAAAAAAATGTCTGGAAAACGATGTGTAATATATGTATGCCTATCGTTTATAATTAAAAATCAAGACAAAGGCAGACTGGATATGTGTGTATGAAAATATATAAAGTGAAGCAATTAGATGGTTCGTTTATAATTAAATTAAAGCAGTGCAGAAAGAGATTAGGTATCAAATATTTTGCTTTGTTTGAAACGGAGTCTGGGGTCGTTAGCGATTTATTTAAATCTAAAATGTGGAGAAATAAATAAGAGAATGTGTGTCAGAAAGAGAGAAAATAACCAAAGACTCCATTGGAAGAATTGGATGAAGCTCAACACTTTTCTGGTGTTTACAGCTTTTTTTTTTTTTTGTTTCTTATTTTGCTGTCATTTAAAAATATAAAATTGGAATTAATTTTTTTTATTCGTGTCGAAATGACCAAACACGATTTACAGGTGGAAATAATAAATATGTGTGTATTGTGTGTGTGTGTTAATAGTTGGGTACTATTAATACTAACAGAAATTATTCATCATTCACCAATGCGGTGTTGATAACTCGTTCTTTAGTTCGTTCTTATGTATGTGTATATATGTGTATGTGTATATATATATATATATATATCGTGTGTAGCTGTATATATATGCATGTGTGTGGCTGTATACATATATATAAAGCATAAAAGTGGCACAATCGGAATTATAACATAAATACAGCTTACAAATACATCTCTGCGAAAGGGTAATAATACATTTGTGCTTAGACATAAACGAGAGAAACAAATTAATGCGGTTCAAAATAAAAAATTTAAATGTTTCAATCAGCTTTTTTTTTTTTTTTCTTTTTCGGTTCAGAAGAGAAACCGGGGGACTTTATTCACACACGCTTATATAGAGAGAAAAAGATATTTAAACACACATAAACGTATGTATGTGATTCAAAGCCTGTATATACAAATGTGTGTGTGGTTCAAAGCGATTATATATACACACATATATATATATTAGTGTCTGTGTGTGTATACACAGACACACGCGGCTACACTTCTGTACAGACAAAGAGACATTATTGGTTTTTTGATAAACACGAGGGTATAATGATTAGGAGAGGGTTCAGACGAAGCCTCCATATATCTACCTTCTTGTCATCAGGCATGATGCACCACCAGCAATGGGTTTGGCGGATGAAACTTCTTTTTTCTCTTAGGACAGACGGCGTACAAAAATGGCGCACTCTACTTACTGTTATTCTCCTGCCCGACACTTCGATGTCAACTCGATGCTGATTGGTTCACTTGCTTGACCTTAAACTGCCCTTTTAAAATGTGGCTATTCGAATTTTTAAAAACAAGCACTTCATAAAATAGATATTATATATTTAATAGCCTAGCTGTATTCTTCCAACAGATTACAGTGATTCAAAATTTATTGAGTTCTCTAAATTCACTGCTGATTGCTGGGGGTCATATATCCAATCAGCGTGCGCCTTATGGCCTCCATTCAGTTGGAGACGGAAAATCGAAGAAAATTACAAAATCTTTCTTATTTAATTGTCTTTGAACGAAATCACTTAATTTTATAAAGTAATTATCATATAAGTAATGACTGTTTTTAAAATATACGTAATTAAAATTTTTTTTTTTAATTAGCCTGCTATTATTTTTACTGTTTAATTTTTAAAAAATACTTTATGAATAAATAAAACACTGCAAAAAAAATATATATATATTTATAGTAATAGTGGAGAGGAAGAAGGAAAATTTATAACAATAATTTATTTTATAAGTAAACACGTCCGGGCCGATCAAGGACTTGTGAGTGGATTTGGTAGACGGAAACTGAAAGAAGCATGTCGTGTGTACGTGTGTTCCCCATATTCACACCGCTTGACAACCGGTGTTGGTTTGTTTACGTCCCCGTAATCTAGCGGTTCGGCTACTTGGACCGATAGAATAAGCACCTGACTTTAAAACGCACAAATACTGGTATAAATTTGTTCGACTGAATACTAAGGCGGTGCCCCAGCATGGCCGAGGTTCGATGGCTGAAACAAATAAAACATTGACGACGTCTGAGCGAAAAAAAAAAGAGTTGATTCATCGTTTAGTTATTTTAATTATCCAGATTGTTAGATGTGAGAATTAAAATATTAAAATTCCACAACAATTTGCAGTTAATAACAACGGCAATAAAATTATTTATAGTTATTCAGTGGGGGTAACATCTTTTTATAATTAACTGGTTGAACTCAAAATTAAAACAAATAAGACCCACTTAAATACTAATTGAGACATCAATTAAAGGATGTGATTTTAAAAAGGGACAGGGGTGAATATAATCCTTAATTACGCAATAATATTTTACATAAGAATCCATTAAAAATATATCATGTCTATTGAAGGTTATCTCCCTTAGCTGGTAGTAGCCATATAAATATTAAAGTATATAAGGGTAGGGACAGTATAATAGATTGATTCTCATTTTAGCACAAGGCCAGCAGGGTTGAGGGGAGGGGTAAGCCGATTATATTGACTCCAGTGCTCAACCGGTACTTATTTTATCGATCCTGAAAGAATAAAAAGGCAAAGTCAACTTCGGCGGCATTTGAATGCAAGAATATGAGGAGCCTGAAGAAATGTCGCTAAACATTTTTGTCCGACGCGGTAACGATTGTGGCAGCTTGCTGCTTTAGGAAGAGTATAATGATTGATTCTGACTTCTCTGTAGTCTATGCCTTATGAAAAAGGATGGAGCTTAAGTTTATTAAACCTCTAACAATAGCAGATAAATCTCCCTCAAACCACACCTAACTGTAATAAATAAGAAGAATATACTGGACAATCAAGGCTTAGAAATTTTATGCCTGGAATAAAAAGGTGGGTGGGACAGACACGGTTACGTGGAATGTCTTTCATCAGACTGTTCGATCAGGGCTACAGAGCAACGTAAGCAACACCCCCTACAATACAGAGTAATGTAAGGATTCAAACCCCAGAGAACTGATTTGGCGACTTCGTGTTGAGCTAACGAAGGGAAACGTCACTGTACCTGCTAGAAATGGCAGCCAAACACCCTAAATCACATCCTACCACCTTTAATCAAGGGAAAAAAGAAAAAAAAACATACATTGTACAGAGTAGCTCTGTTGTACTATAAAAAGGGATCGCTCATTGTTGGAATTGCTTTTAATCATATATTAACTGCTGCTGCCATCAGGGCTGATCTGGGACTAAACAACAACCGATTCGCAGTTAAATTTATTTTCCGTCACTTTACGGCGAATCAGGGAGTGTCTTTAACTTCCTACGATTTCATATTTTCCCCCATTCTCTAAAGAGCCTATCAATTATTGATATAAGGCATGTTGATCATTCAAGCAAACATCTGAGATAATATATCTATTCTAAGTGTGTATATGCAAAAGAAAATTGATCGTTAAATGTGTAATCCTATAAAAAGCCTCCTCGTTTTATTGCGCGCCGCGGATGAATGAATGAAAAGCCATAACCGACTTTTTCATACTTCAATGAGAATAGACTTTAAAATGTATTATCACAACTTAAATTATATTAATGAGGAAATAAATAAAAATATATCAATTTTGTTGTTTTCTGTAATCAATGGATTATCTTAGTTGTCGCAGTTACTAACTTCTAAATTAAAAACTATTCTAAATATTTTAATGAGTTCGTTTCAGATTTCTTTATGCTTATTACACTATTTACCCAATTTCATCATCAAAACTCAAGAAAAAAATGCATGAACATCACAACGGTCTGTTTCTCATTATCGACATTTTTATTATTATTATTATTATTTTGTTGCACTTCTCAAAACAATTAACTCGAACATTGAAATGGTGGATGATTTTTTTTTTTTTTTGCGTAAAATGAATTTTTTGGGGCTGAACTTTGCGACCGAAGTGCTTTACGATTTCGATGTGATTCTAATCAGTATGGGATCACTTGACATAGTAAATTTCAAAATTAATAATTTCTAGTTATGCTGATGAGTCATGAGAAAAACGAAATTAAAGATCAGTAAAAGGCCGAATTATGTGTCTGTGTGTTCATATTAATTATTATTATTATTATTATTATTATTATTATTATTATTATTATTATTACTACTACTACTACTACTACTACTACTACTATTACTATTATTATTATTATTATTATTATTATTATTATTATTATTATTATTATTATTACTACTACTACTACTACTACTACTACTACAGCATCAGGACATTGCGGTAGCTGTTGGCTTCCTCTAGGATTGCAGCTACTTTGTTACCCAGTGGCAGGACAGCACACTCCACTTTCAAACTCCCTCTCAATTTAACAGCATCCGACATGCCTTCATGCAACATCACCAAAAGCTCAGATCAGGAGCAGGTACTTCAAAGGTGTCATCTAATTGTCTGGGATGAGTGCACCATGGCTCACAAGAGAGCTTTGGAAGTATTAGATAGAGCCCTGGAAGACATCCAAGACTGTCAAGCTCCAATGGGAGGTGTTACACTTCTGTTGTCAGGTGATTTCAGGCAAACTCTTCCTGTCATTCCGAAAGGCACTAGAGCAGATGAGGTCCAAGCATACCATGTGGCATCATGTTACCATCCTCAGTCTTAACACTAACACGAGAGCTCAGCTACACGGTGACCAAATGTCCAAAAAGCTTGCACAGGACATTTTGACAATTGGTGATGGCAAGGTGCCTCTCGACGCTGCAGGAAATAATAATAATAATAATAATAATAATGATAATAATAATAATGATAATAATCCTTTCAACTATAGGCACAAAGCCTGAAATTTGGGGGAGTGGGATAGTCGATTACATCAACCCCAGTACGCAACTGGTACTTCACTTATCAACCCCGAAACGATGAAAGGCAAAGTCGACCTCAGTGGAATTTGAACTCAGAACGTACTGCTGAGCATTTCGCCCGGTGTGCTAACGTTTCTGTCAGCTTGCCACTGCTAATGACGCAGATAAAAGGATGTATGAAGGTGTTGTTAATGACAGGCGGCTAAATGAGGAGGACACAAGAGGAGAGAGAGGCCCTAGCCCAAGTTGATCCAACAAAAGGTCTAGCTATTCAAGTTGACAGCTGTACGATCACAAATGCAATTAAAGATATGAAGGCAGGGAAGTGAGACATTCTTTCGGGAATTGTGACCGAAACGATTCAAATATCTGGCTAAGTAGGTCACATGCATGCAGAGTGAGTCAGGCAGTACAGGAAAGTACCATATCCAGTGACTGGCATAGCAGTGTCATTGTCAAATGCAAAAAGAGCGAAGGAGTTGCACAAGAGAGAGGAAATTAGAGAGACATCAAATTGTTGGGCCATGTGACAAAGATTATAGGAAAAGTCACAGCACAACTAAATAGGAAGAAAATTAGCCAAGATGAGATGCAGTTCAGCATTACACCTAAAAGAAGTACTACCGATGCCATCTTTTTAGTGAAACAAATGCAGAAGTATTTAATTAAAAGTAAGTCCCTATTACTGGTTTCAAATTTTAGCACAAGGCCCGCAATTTAGAGAGATGGGGTATGTCATTTTCATTGATGCCAGTGTTCAACTGGTACTTATTTTATCAACCCCAAAAGGATGAAAGGTAAAATCAACCACAGCTGAATTTGAACTCAGAACATAAAAATGGATGAAATGCCACTAAGCATTTTGCCTGGCATGCTAACAGTTCTACCAGCTCACCCCCTTAATAAGTGACTATAATAAGTCCTTATAATTTGTATTTGTCAACCTAGTAAAGAGGGTAGGTAGAAAACCATCAGGACAAAAGTCATGCAAGCACAGCAAAGGATCAATGACTATCTCGGGAGAGTGCATAAGGACATAGGAATACTCATGATGCCGAACATGTAGGACCACATTCTGACTGATGGAAACTTGTTTCTTGCCAAAATATATTTCCGGAACAAAGATAGATGGATGTATAAAACTGAAGGCTCATTCAACGTTGAGCAACTGAGAGAAAATGCTGTTCATTCTCAAGACCTGTTGAGGCAAGTGAAATCGAAATCAAACTAAATTCGATGACTGGCACCCATGCCAACGTCTCCTTCATTGGACACTGAACTCGGCTTGCGAAAACCTGTTGGGGCAAGTCAAAGCAAAATCGTGATAGCACTTGTGCCAGTGGAGTGCTAAAAGCACCACCTGAGCATGATTGTTGCCAGAGCAGCTGCCTGGCTTCCGTGCCAGTGGCACGTAAATAGCACCATTTGCGCGTGATCGTTACCAGCATTGCCTTCACGGTACTTGTGCCAGTGGCACGTGAAAAGACATTTGAGCGAAGTCGTTGCCAGTGCCACTGGACTGGCTCCTGTGCAGGTGGCACGTAAAATACACCATTTTAGGCTTGGCCGTTGCCAGTACCGCCTGACTGGCTTTCATGCCGGTGGCACGTAAAAGCACCCACTACACTCTTGGAGTGGTTGGCGTTAGGAAGGGCATCCAGCCATAGAAACTCTGCCAAATCAGATTGGAGCCTGGTGCAGCCATCTGGCTCACCAGTTGTCAGTCAAATCGTCCAACCCATGCTAGCATGGACATCAGACATTAAATGATGATATACTAGCAAATGCACCCATCCTTTGGATGGTGTAATTTATTATAATGGTGCACTCCTTTGGACAGTTTAAGATGAATTAGCCCGCAGTTAGAAGTCGTTTCAAGTTGATAAACATAAAGTGTATAATTACCAATTTCATTAGCAGTTTATGATATGGTATTAAACAAACTAGGTAATGAATAAAGTTTTTTGAACACAAAATTGGCAGTTAGTAATAAATGAAAGTCCATGAAATGAGATTGATATTTCAGTTGGCATTAGGGATCCTACATCTTACCTGAAGCATTTTGTAGTATGTAGTTATTTTACTTGTAATGCCTGACACAACCATATTGAAGCTTTTTTCAATGAAGGTCATGTATGATAAACAAAAGCAAACATTTATAGCAAACAGACAAATAGAATAATGGCATGAACAAAGATAAATGTCAGAGCCTGCTTATGAGCGAACAGCATGCGTAAAATATGAAGGGCCATTGAAGGTAAAGTACCGTTAACAGGAATCAGGGAAATGAAGCGAAATTTCAATGAAATGTTTGTAGGAAGTCTGGCATAGATGTGAAGATTGCAGTAGAGGAGTAACTACTGTAGGGCTGCTTTATAGACAACATTTTTGGTTTTACCTTCAGGAGCATAGATGAATAATTTGTTTGGATGGCCAACTCTTGAACAACTGATGTAGAAAGTATGACATTCGAAGGTTCAATCCGACAACTTTCAGCAATTGATCTTATGCTTTGTTAACTGTCATGGTGAAGCTGAGTTTGAGAGGGAACTGAAGTCTCCGCATACGGTAGGGGCAGTCTGTTGGGGTCAGCAGAATTTTCAGATTAAAAACGGTATTGTTTTTGCCATGTCCCATGATAATTTGAGCTTCAATGAATGACATGGTCCATCATTTGATTGACCCCATGGTGAGTTCCATTGCATAGTGTGGGTGCATTTGGATTGCATAGGAGGATGGCAGGGCAACCGACTTTTAAGTGAAGTTGATGGGGAGGGAATCCTGGAGGATGGTGGGAGTTGAGAAATTCTGTTAGAAAGTGTGTCACCTGATTGAGGTCGGTAATGGTGTCAACTGATCTGTAACAACATTCTTGAGAAGGTATCTGACTGAGTAAGTCATAGTTAAGAGTGGTGACCGCTGAATTTGTAGGTGCAAAAACAGCCTTGTGCTAATGTGCAAATATCAGAAGTTTGCAGTGAATGGGCATTGTAAAAACTGTACAACTGTCACAACTTTGTAAGAGTAAAAGCAGAGAATATATATAATGTGGATTAATTCCTGAAGGCATTTAAAAAATATTTAAAAGTCGATTTAAACTGCATGTCTACCTCAAGGAAGTGCTAATGTGCAAATATCAGCAGCTTGCAGTGAATGGGCATTGTAAAAACTGTGGTAGAAGACAAAGTGTATGAAGCATACCTACGTCATCAAGAAGCAATGATTGTTGGTATTTGTTATTTATCCATAAGAAGGTGTTTACATCCCCTAGGGGCGGCATTACTCATTATGTGAAAAATATGAAGAGTTTATGACCATCTCTGAAATATAAGTGATATATGTTCCCAGCATGAACAAAACTGGATTAAAAATATTGATTTTAAGGGGATCAAGAAAAAGGCCTGTACAAACACACACATCTTCCTTTTTATTATATTTAAGATATATATATATATATATTTATACATGTGTGTGTGTGTAAATGTATATCTCCCTGCGGTGTATATGTATATACATGGCTATAAGTGTATATGATTGAGTGTGGTTGTGTCATATTTCACTACATTCTCACTTCTGTGTATGTGATTCTATGCAGCTAAGTTTAAGTGTTGATCTTACATTTCATTGTGTGAGAAAGCATTTTGAGGTGTGGTTAGAGAATATGACTCAAATTTTATGCATGCTCTTGTGACCTATAAACCTTATTTCAAGCTTACTATTTCCCAATACTGTTTCTTGTCTTATTCTTTATATTTCCCACTGCTTCTTCCCCTTTTAATTCATTTCTTTTCTGTTCTATCACAATTATGTGGGTGCGAGAGTATCTTTTAACTTTTATCCTTTGTCTTTCATGTGTGTTTCAGTCACTAGACTGCGGCCATGCTGGAGCACCATCTTGAAGAATTTTAGTCAAATGAATCAATTCCAACGCTCATTTTTATTTTATTCGATCAGTGCCTTCTGCCAAACCACTAAGTTGTGAGGACGTAAACACACCAACACTGGTTGTCAAGCAGTGGCAGGGGACAAACACATCCACACATACATATATATATATATTCTTCTATTCTTTTACTCTTTTACTTGTTTCAGTCATTTGACAGTGGCCATACTAGAGCACCACCTTTAGTCAAGTAAATTGACCCCAGGACTTATTCTTTGTAAGCCTAGTATTTATTCTATCAGTCTCTTTTGCCAAACCACTAGGTTACAGGGACGTAAACACACCAGCATTGGTTGTCAAGCAATGTTGGTAGGACAAACACAGACACACAAACACACATACATTTATTCAATAGAATCGCCATTAGCTTCAATCATGGCCTCTAGACAACTTTGGAATCTCCTGCAATTCTTCTGAATGGTCTCCTTCTTTAAGTTGGTGAATGCTGCCATAATACTTGCCTTCAGTTCATCTTTGGTGTTACAAGGAGTTTTGTTGATCTCTCACTCAACTATGCCCCACACATAATAATCAAGGGGGTTGCAGTCTGGAGAGTTAGGTGGCCAGATGTTAGGGGTGATGTGGTCACAGAATTTGTCTGACAGCCATGACTGGGTTCTCCTGCTTGTATGGCATGGTGCAGAGTCCTGTTACCAGACATAGGATCTTCCAGCAGTCACCCTCTTGAGCTAGGGTAGCACTACCTCCTCCAGACACTTGATGTAGGCTTCTGTGTTGAGTCTGAGACCGTGTGGGAAGATGAATAGAGGCATAACGTCACCATCACTAGTGATCACTCCAAACACCATGAGGTTTACTGGATGTTTGATTTTTATCCCTCTTGGCAGATGTTTTAGGGATTCAGATTGACATCTAGCACTCTGAAATATTCATATTGGAGCTTCTGGCACAAATGCTAAACAGTACAGCATGTCATTTCCAAATTTCTGTCAGAGTGAATTGTATCATGGTGCTGTTTTTCTCACAGATTGTGCCCAACTATACTGTGCAGTCAACAAAATCAAAAACAAACAATGTGCATGCACAAAATTAAAATTATAAAATGGCAACAATTTACCCATCACACCCTGTACACACATACACACACACTCACATATACGTATATAAAATGAGAAAAATTGCCTATCCACTGAAGACAGTGGGTAGGCAAAGGAGAAACAATGGCATCCCAGGCTGAAAATGGTCTTCACCCACATAAGGTGTGGTTATCTGTTTGATGAGATATGAAGGGTTTAGTCCACTTTGAACTTATAAAACCAAACCAAACAATAACAGAGGAGACCAACTGTGAGCAACTTGAGTGGCTTAAGTCAGGGCTAGAATAAAAACGACTATCTTTGGTTTCAAGACGAAAGGTGTTCTTCCATCAGGATGATTAATGCTCGGCCACATACAGCAAGAATTACATTCCAAAGACTGGAGCAGTTTGAATGGGAAATGATGCTCCACCCACCATATTCGCCGGTCATTGCTCCATCTGATTATCATTTATTCCACAGTGTTCAAAATAATTTGGACAGAAAAAATAGGAATTCTGTAGACAAGGTGGGAACATTACTGGAGGAGTATTTTTCATCATAGACAAGTGAATTTTGGAAGAGGGGCCTTGCAAATCTACCAGATAAGATGGAAGAGCAATGTAGAAAATGAAGGAGAGTATATCTTAGATTAGAAAAGAACTTTGCTTATTTTAATTGTGAAAAATAAAAAATAAAAAGTATAAAAAAACCCACATTATTTATGGACTGCCCCAATATATATATATATATATATATATGTATATATATATATATATATATATATATGTATATATATTTATATATACACACACACACATATATATATATATATACATATACACACACACACACACACATATATATATATATATATATACATATATATATACATATATATATATACATACATACATACATTATATATATATACATATATATATATATATATATATATATATATATATATATATATATATATATGTACATACATATAACGAAAATGGAGAGTTTCATCACAGATAAAATCAATTTATTAATATAATAGGTTTTTATTGCCCACATAGGATAAAATATACGTTTAATAAATTCAAATAAATAAAATTAAATAGACATTGTAGGAATAGGTATAATAGATATAATTAAATAGACATTATGTGAATAAATAAATGTCTAGAACCAATAATGTTGTATTAATCAAATAGCGGAATACACATTGAGACCCTTACTATTAGCTGATGTATCAAAATAAATAATTTAACAATTGTATTAAATAAATGAGGGATAGAGAACTTGTTAGATTCATAAGAGAAAAGAAATATATATATTCTTAATTGCTAAATCCACAAGTTTTAATTTAATTCTCTCTTTCTTTATTTTCTCTTATTCCTTTCTATTGAAGAGCATATATGTATGTGTTTGTGTGTGTGCGTATGTATGTGTACGTGTATATGTATATATACAAATATATATGAATGTGTGTGTATATGTGTATACGCAAGTACCTGTAGGCGTGCATGCATGTGACTGTAAATGCACGTGCGCCTGTGTGTACATATGTGCATGTGCTGCATATGTACATGTATACGCATGCATATGTGTGTATGAATACATTTACGGATTCGAGTGAGCATGCATGTATATATATGTATGTTTATGTATAGGTGTATGTATATGTCTGTATATATATGTGTGTGTGTGTATATGCATGTATACATATTCGCACATGTATATGTATGTGAGTGCATGCATACGTATGTCATTATGCCTTCTTTCCTCCTCTCTGATTCCTACCTACCACTAACCTATCACAGACGTCTATTTATAGTAATTTCACATCTTTGTATTCTTCCCTCCACTTCAAATTTTACTACCAAAACTACTATTCACTTCAGTATCACCCCACCCATACCTTTTCTATGGTAGAGTTTTGCAACAGGCTATACTCCACTAAATGGCCCCAAGGTTTAGGTGAATGACAGATTAATTATACGAAGAGGACGGGTTTCCATAACTTCTACGGACAAGATTTTGGTTGATCCGAACCCATAGAAGAAGATATTTGCCCAAGGTGCTGCGCTGTGAGTTCGAACCTGAAACTATGTAGTCGAAAGTGGCAGGAAACACAAATAATTAACCACAGATTTTCCCTTCGCAGGGCATTAATTATGTAACCAAATACTGCAAAGCATTTTGCCAGAAACCATGTGGTGTCCATTACGTAACTGCTATCCTCGTACTAATATTGCCAATGCTGGTTTCTTCCTTATAAAATTAATTTTTCAAATTAATAATTTCAATGTCATCTCATATTTCTACCTTTTCAAGGGAGGTAACTATAAATTTATTCAAGGGACACAACTCTATAATTGTTTTATATTTTAAATCGAAGCAGTTACAACTTTGTTTCACCGGACACTTCTTTCCCTTATGTAACTATTATTACGCTTAAAATATAATTCCATAGCAGAGCCGTTAAATAAATGAAACTGAGAAAGTATTAAACAAATATCTCACTGAAGAACTTTTGGTCGCTGTGCTACCGTCAATTTTATTTGGGGATTCTTGTGGGGTGCCACTGATTTACATTGTGTCTATTTTAAAGGTTTTTACATTCTGTAACTACACGGGTTTGTATAGAATTTCTGTAATCAATCGATCTGCTAGAAATAGCAGCCAAACCTGTCTCAATCACATACTAGTTTTTAAAAATAATGAAAGACATTAAAACAGTAGTTTAAGATTTTACCCTGTTAATATAACCAGGATGTCAAGAAGTGGTGTCATATTCCAGTATTAAGGAACTAAAGTACTCGACAATTAATTTAATAGGACCCATATTGTATACTAGTGCCATGAGTTTTTTTTTTTTTTTTTTCTTATAGGAAGAAGCAAACGGAAAATTTGAATGTCTTGCTTCCCTGGGCATAGATACATTAAAGCTCCAATGTCTGGCAACTAACTTGGTAAACAGCTACAAGATTATTTGCCATCTTTCCAACAACAACCTTAGGCACCTTTTTGAATCCCATACACCTAACACCCACGGAAATGCTTACAAAATCAAAAAACAACACAACACCCATCACTTTCAGAAACATTTTTTCCATATGCAGAATTGCTGAAGCATGGAAGAAACTACCCGCATCAGTGGTTAGCTGCCAAGACACTACATCCTTCAAAACTTCCATGCTTCCTGAAATTTGCCAACAGTGCACCTGATGTCCCCACTCACATTTTTTTTTAAATGACTCCTTCGCTGTTCACTTTCTGCGCATTATTCTATGCACTGTTTGTGCACTTTTGACAACTTTTCCTGATGAGTTGCAGTGCACCTGAGCACTGTATACAATAAGTTCATCATCATTATTCTTATTATTATCATTATTGCCTTTGAACAGCTTCTAACGCTGGAGATGTGCTACGGTGTCAGCTGTTCACTACCAATGAACTAAGGTAACACCTCTTATTTTTCGAGCATTTTCCGGAGTGCATGCACACACACACACACACACACACACACACACAGGGCTTCTTTCAGTTTCCGTCTACCAAATCCACTCACAAGGCTTTGATCAGTCCAAGGCTCAAGGTGCCACACAGTGGGACTGAACCCAGAACCATGTGCTTGGGAAGCAAACTTCTTACCACACAGCAATATCTGTGCCTATGATATATATATATATATATATATATATATATATATGTATTATATTATATAGATAGATAGATAGATAGATAGATAGACAGGCACACATACACACACAAAAAACAGGGGGGGATGGTCATGGTTAGAACACCTTTGATTATAGATCTGCTCAGTCAAAGCTGATTTGGGCCAAGATAACAATTCCTGCATTTAGTGAGTGTGAAAATGTCTGAGAGCACAGCCCTTCTTAATTAAGCAAATATATCAAAAAAGAAAAACAAATGAGATAAGGGTCAGGTAAAACTGAAGTGTTTTCTAACTTATGGTTGCCTCCTCCTCCTCCTCCTCCATCTCTCCCCCACCTGCTTAGTTTGTTACTCGTTAATCTGAGGTAGGTGGGTACTGGTGCTAACCCCCTCCTCCACCCCCACCGGTATCTTTTCTTCCATGGCTTTGCTAGACAGGGAGATGGGAATGACTGCGACAGAGTGGGAATAATGAAATTAATGTTCGTTTGTAATTGTTATACGTTTGTGGTTGAGGCCGGATGTTCTGGAGAAGAAAAAAAGGCATTCAGTATGGAGAGTGGAGGAGTGAAAGAAATGGTGGAGGTGTTGGAGAAAAAAAGAGTATGAGGAGGTGGATGCAGAGGAGATTTAGTGGAAGAGGTAAGAGGTAATGTGGTAACAGAGTCAGCAGGTTCAGATAAGCAAAGACCATGTTAGAAGCAGTAGCAGAGGGAGAGAAAGAACAAAACTCTATTCATACGTGGCAGACTTTATGCTCCTGTCTTGGTTGATATGTACTACAGCTGGTACTTACCTGAGAGCATTGCTGGTTCCTCCGTAGGAGCCACAGAAATAATTAAATTACTGAGAAAACAAAAATCAAAGCCTGATGGAGGTGATGAATGTAAAATTTCAGAACCAAAAATTAGTTCTGTATTTAAGAGATGAGGAATTATGTACATTATTTACATTATTTACATTTGACAGATATTTGTCCTCATCTTGTTTGTTGTTAAACACAACGTTTGTAAGCCCTAAAATTCACTCCATAATTGTCCACGGGCATATGGTTAAGAGTGTGGGCTACTAATTCCAAAATTCTGATTTCATTTCCAGGCAGTGACCTGAACAATAATAATAATAGCATCGAAAAATACCTTAGGAATGAGAACTCAGGTTCGAAATTTCCCCAAGACACCTGATGGAGGCTGTAGGGTATATCAGCCGAAACATTGTGTTAACAACAAACAAGATGAGGACAAATATCTGTCTAATGTAAATAATGTACATAAATCAGTTAAAACCAATGTTAGATTATATTTAGGATGGGAGGGGGATTGAAAAAGGTAATCAAAGATATTTCTGTTGGATGGGAATCCCTATTCTTGAATGAACCTGTGTAATTCCAGACTTGAATATCTTTGAAGAAACTCCATTTTACGGAATACATCATCATCATTAACATCATTAACATTTTAATAACCACTTTTCCCTGCTTTCATGAGTTGGACAGAATTTACTGAGGTGGATTTTCTATGATTAGATGCCCTTCCTGTCACCAACACTCACCTGTTTCCAATATATTTGCCCCATGGCCAGACATGTTTTAGTGGAAAATTGAAAATGAATGACACTGCTTGTATGACAGTGACACTCATTTACAGCTATCATGTGATGTCATGACAAAAAGACATAAACATAAACAACATAAACACACATACATGCACATAAACACACGTATATGCACATATGAATATATAGAGACACAGACAGACACCCACATACACACGTTATGTAAATTCCAGCCAAGATCTCATTATTGAGACATTGGATTTCCTATCAGTGGGGTTTCCTGACAACACTGGAATCCAGAGGAAAGCTGTTTTCCACATCAGAGCATATTTTTTCTTTGTCATGGCATGTTGTATCCTTGAGCAAGACATTTTATTCCCCATTGCTCCAGTCCACCCAGCTGACAAAAATGATTTCTACCTGTAATTCAAAAGGGGCCAATGAGTGTCAGTGTCACACTGTATCTCCCTGAGAACTACATTAACCCTTCAGCACTCAAATTACTCTGTCAAAGATTTATTTATTCACTTCATTTTGAATTAAGCATGCATTATCTTGAAGTTTAGAGATTTCGATGATGCAATTGTTTATTTTTAAGAATGACATTGTAGGTTTGGTGCGAGAGGCTGGATCTGGCCAATTTGAACATAAAGCAAGTAGAAAATCTTGGCTGGATATGGCCGGTTTAAATGCTAAAGGGTTAAGGGTATGTGTGTCTGTGGAGGGCTCAATTTCATGAGTAGGTTGATTGATTGATCGGATCAACTGGAACACCCTCATCATCGTAACTGACAAAATGCCAGCTCTTTGTGTGTGTGTGTGTGTGTGTGTGTATGTGTGTGTGTGGCTGATTGTTGAAAAAGTTCATTTTTTTAATTTCGAGTGTATATTTCCAGAGTTAAACAACACCAGCAAAAACCAAATATTGTAAACGAAGAACAACAATAACAGAAAGAAAAAACAGAAAGACTAGAAAACATAAATACAAACGTACACACATATACACATCACACTCATACACACACACACACACACACACATACACACACACACTCATACATACATACATACATGCAATCATGTGCGTATGTGTGTGTATATATGCGTGTATATGTGTTTGTGTGTCTTTGTGTGTGTGTGTGTTTATGTGTGTGTATTTTTAACTATCTTCTCCATCCTTCCTGTCCTGCTTCTTTTTTCTTTCTTGTTGCTGTTGTCGTTGTTGTTGTTGTAGATGTTATTCAACAGTATAGTTGTTCTTCTTATTGCTGTTGTTCTTACAATTGTTGTTGTTGTTGTTTAACCCTGGAAACATATACTCAAAACAATAAATAAATAAAGGTTTTTTTTTTTTAACAATTTCCTCACAAATTAATGATGTTACACTCACTGGTTCAACACAAAACCTTGTTTGTTTGTTCAGTTATTTTTGGTTAAGTAATGGAGATTTTGGTGAGCAGAAGCAAGAGAGAAATGGAATGGTAAATCTGCAACTCAGTTTCAATTACCAGTAATATCTCTTTCATTCCATTTACATAAGCAGTCATTGTTGTTGTGGTTGTTGTTGCGATTGTTTTTTAGCCACATATCAGTTTCTATGCAAAAAGACTATGAGGAAAGAGGTGATGGTCATGGTAAGAATGTTGTTGTTGTTGCTGCTGTTGCTGTTGTGTTGTTTAGCTCCAAAACAGCCTTACAGTCAAAGACGTTCCACTTGTGACCATCATGTCTCGCAGGAACAAATTATCCAGTGTGTCCATTTTTGAAATGGTAGAGTATGTTTTGAGGGTAATTTAGCAGCTATTTTTTGCGGAACATGTTTAACCTTTTCATATCTAAACCGACCAAAACTGACCCAAATGTTCTAGCTCTTTTATGTTCAAACAACCTGAGCTGGTCTCTCACACCTTCTCTGCAATGTCATTCTAAAAATTAGCAATCACATCATCGAAATCTCGGAGCTATGGGATTAATTCAAAGCAATTTGAATAAACAAACATTAAATTTGAACACAAAAGAGTCAAACAAAGTCATTACACAAACCATTAGTCCTCATCAAGAACATTTTTTTGTTTTATATTTCTTTCTATATTTATATATAGCTTAATGGGAAAATTTGTATAAACATAAACTGCTCATTATGAAAACAGCAGCACCAAAGACGAAATGGCTCCACATCCTGAAGATGAGGCTGAGACAGTCGGGAAATGTTGATGAATTTGGAAATTTTATTGTTCCAGACAAACTTTAAGGTAAAAATTCAGGCTGTTGTAAATATTCAAATGGCATGCCTTGCATGCAATAATCTTGATGATTGTAGCAGTGTTCCTACTGCTAATGAAGGTGTTGGTAGAGATGGTAATGGTGTTGGTGGTGTTGTTGTTGTTGGTGGTGGTGTTTTAGGAATTTGGTGCATACCTTAGAAAAGATCTGAGTCAGCTGAATTAGCAACGGTGACTAATTGATCTTCTAATGAGTGACACATATGCACATATACATACATACATACATTTACACGCACACACCTAATACACAAACTACATATCGCTTTCTCTTTCTCTCTCACTCATATTCATATATATATATATATATATATATATATATATATATATATATATATATATATATATATATTACTTTACTGATATAAACATTTCAGATACATTACTCAATTCTTTTCACGAACGGCAAATTAAATGTAGACATAAACTACTTTACTGATATGAACATTTCAGATACTTTACTCAATTCTTTTCACGAACGGCAAATTATAAATGTAAACATAAACTACTTCACTGATATAAGCATTCAGATACATTACTCAATTCGTTTCACGAACGGCAAATTAAATGTAGACATAAACTACTTTACTGATATTAACATTTTAGATACTTTACTCAATTCTTTTCCCGAACGGCAAATTAAATGTAGACATAAACAACTTTACTAATATAATCATTCAGATACCCCTGGACTGGCTTTTGTTCGGGTGACACATAAAATACACCAGTTTGAGCGTGGCCGTTGCCAGTACCGCCTGACTGGCCTTCGTAGGATTTTCGAGCGAGATCGTTGCCAGTGCCCCTGGACTGGCTCTTGTGCGGGTGGCACATAAAATGCACCATTTTGAGCGTGGCCATTGCCAGTACCGCTTGAGTGGCCTTCGTAGGATTTTCGAGTGAGATCGTTGCCAGTGCCCCTGGACTGGCTCTTGTGCACGTGACACATAAAATACACCATTTTGAACGTGGCCGTTGCCAGTACCGCCTGACTGACCTTCGTATGATTTTCGAGCGAGATAGTTGCCAGTGCCCCTGGACTGACTCTTGTGCGGGTCGCACATAAAATACACCATTTTGAGCGTGGCTGTTGCCAGTACCGCCTGACTGGCCTTCGTATGATTTTCGAGCGAGATCGTTGCCAGTGCCCATGGACTGGCTCTTCAGTGCCTCTGGACTGGCTCTTGTGCGGGTTGCACATAAAGTGCACCATTTTGAGCGTGGCCGTTGCCAGTACCGCCTGACTGGCCTTCGTAGGATTTTCGAGCGAGATCGTTGCCAGTGCCCCTGGACTGGCTCTTGTGTGGGTGACACATAAAATACACCAGTTTGAGCGTGGCCGTTGCCAATACCGCCTGACTGGCCTTCGTGCGGGTGACTCGTAAAAGCACCCACTACACTCTCTGAGTGGTTGGCGTTAGGAAGGGCATCCAGCTGTAGAAACTCTGCCAAATCAGATTGGAGCCTGGTGTTGCCATCCGGTTTCACCAGTTCTCAGTCAAATCGTCCAACCCATGCTAGCATGGACAGCGGACGTTAAACGATGATGGTGATGATGATGATGATGATATATATATATATATATATATATATATATATATATATATATATATATATATATATATATATATATATATATATACATACGTGCGTATACATACAACATACATTCCCACATGCAGGCAGGCACAGGTAAATACATACATAAATACACATATTTACACACACACACACACAGTTCTGGCTACATTAAGCTTAACTTAATGCTTCATCACTGGAAAACTACAATTTTTACCTAGCTTCATGCTTTAGAGTTAGACTCTGTGTGTGTGTGTGTGTGTGTGTGTGTGTGTGTGTGTGTGTGTGTGTGTAAGTGTGCATGCGTACGTATGTAGATATATGTATGTATATGTGTGTATGCGTAAAGTACACCAGTGAACTCAAATGAGAAAGTCTAATGTTGTGAATGTATGCATTTGCTTTGTTTTTATTTGTGCAGATACATTAGGCATTTATGTATCCTCCTCCTCTTCATCATCATCA
The DNA here is from genome assembly GCF_046866305.1 of Octopus bimaculoides. Lineage (NCBI taxonomy): Eukaryota > Metazoa > Mollusca > Cephalopoda > Octopoda > Octopodidae > Octopus > Octopus bimaculoides. Next base: position 61,973,026 of record NC_142940.1, read on the forward strand.
TCATCATCATCATCATCACTATTTAACGTCCATTTACATGGCACCAGTACAGAGACTTATTCACACACACACATTTATACATATACCATATAAAAACATATATATATATTTATGTATATCATCATCATGACTATTTAGTGTTCATGTTCCGTGCTCAACAGGTCTTCTCAAGCACAAGCAAACATTGCTGTTTAACATCTGTGTTATATACTGGCATAAGTTGGACAGTTTATAGTTTCTGATGGATTGAAAGACTGCACCATGCTACCGTGTCTGTTTTAGCATGGTTTCTACGGCTGGGTACCCTTCCTAATGCTAACCACTTTACAGCATTGGCACTAGTGGGGTTACCATGCAGCTTGCAAAACTATAAAGCTCAGAGGGAGGGGATGGGATGGCATATTTATGGGAAAAGATGAGGGGTTAAAGTGTAAAAGAAGGGGAGGAGGGGGAAGCAGGTTCTTGTAAAAGGGCTACATGGTTAATCATCTTTAAGAATGATAATGATCAGTTGGAGATGCAAGTCCAGGTGGCTCCTCAAGGTATGAGGTGATGAGGATGAGAAGTAGGGATGTGATCCACAGAGGACCAGCTTCATTTTGATGTATGATACATGTTGCTGTGTTGGTAATTATATCTGTCCTAAACAAAATGGCATTACTTTTTGACTACCCTCGTATATATATATATATATATACATACATACATGTATGTATATATGTGTGTTTGTATGTATGTATGTATGTGTGTGAGTGTGTGTGTATTTCTGTGTCCCTTTGTCTTCACATTGTTTGATAAGCAGTGACCTGTGATTAGGTTTCTAATTTTAGCTAGGGCATTATTGGAATGTTTATGGGTATAAATAGTTTCCCCATTGTTTTTTTTTTTTTTTGTAGAGATAGTATTGACCTGTCTTGAGGTATCGGGTAACATCCAAAAAGCTGACCTTGGTTAAGTTGGTGTAAATAGTTATTCTCAGACCAAATTCTTTGAAGATATTTCTAAGATTCTTCATGCACCTACCCATGGGGTGGCCTTTCATATTTCTCGAGGTTCTTGGGTCTTCGTTCTTGGACAGGATTGAATTATGTGGGTATTTTTTATCTTGTATCTTTTACATCTTTCAGCTATCAGACTGCGACCATGCTGGAGCAACACCTAGAATCTTTTAGTTGAATGAATCAACGTCATGACTATTTTTTAAAGCTTAGTACTACTTATTCTATCAGTCTATTTTGCCAGACCACTAAGTTACAGGGACATAAACGCACCAACATCAGTTGTCAAGTGGTGGTGGGGGACAAACACAGACACAGAAACACATGCACACACACACACACACATATATACTCATGTATATGATGGGCTTCTTTCAGTTTCCGTCTACCAAATTCCACCCACAAGGCTTTGTTTGGTTCAAGGCTTATAGTAGAAGAAACTTGTCCAAGTTGCCATGCAGTTGGGCTGAACCTAGAACCATGTGGTTTGGAAGCATCTAATATCTGTGCTGATATCAATGTTAATAGCATTTGATATCAATGACCATATCAATCTGATAGGGTGCATCTGATATGAATGTTGCTAGTTGAAGTCTAAGGCTTTCCGAAAGAGGAATTTCAATATGGAAGGATAAAAACCCACCATACCAAACTGTGTGGATCTGCCAGTTGATGATAGCAGTGCTTGAGCCCTGTTGTATCAAACCTTTCCCCTTCTGATATCAGAATTAATCACACCATGAATGTGTTTACTGACATTGTCTGCCGCCTTTTTAAAGGGGTTGAATTGCCTGCTTTTAGGGATAAGTCTTTCACTCCATTCTTTATAAGTTTGTTTGTTGAAATTTAGGTATTTTTGTGTTTAGATGATGGTGTAAGCCTACCACATGTGGCACCTTGGGAAAGTGTCTTCTACTACAACCCAAGGACTTTTGAGTGGATGTAGAACATGGAAATGTTGTGTGTGTGTGTGTGTGTAGTTTTGAGATTTCTTCATTAGCTTTAAGGAAAACATTTTCACCTGTAAGGTGAAAAAATAAATGAAATGAAGAAAAGCAAAACTAAAAGAGGGAAAAAGAAAACAACAAAGTAGAGAGAGTGAAGTAAGAGAAGAGAGTGTGAAGAAAGAAAGAAAGATTCTGAAAGAGAAAGAGAGAGGGAAGAGAAAGAGGAGAGAGAGAGAGAGAGAGAGAGAGAGAGAGAGAGAGCAAAAGGAAAATAAAAAAGAAAAGGTACCAAATGTGGAGAAGTTTGATGAGAGAAGGAAAGACAGAGGGGGAGGGGGTGAAAATGATGGGGGAAAATCATAGAAAGAGAAAGAAAGAAGTATGACTGAAAAGAGAAAAAGGTTGAGAGAGAGAGAGAGAGAGAGAGAGAGAAAGAGAAGAAGAAGAAGTGTGAAAGTATTTGGTAGAAAGCAGAAGATGGAGGAGAAAGTGGGGAAGGGAAGCAGTAAGAGAGAAGGGGAGAAGGGAAGAAGAAAGAAGGAAAGAGAAAAGCTAAGCTAGAAATAGCAAAGAAGGAAAGAGAAAGGTGTGGGTGGGGGTGGATTTATGTAAGGGTTAGGGTTCTTTATCAGTAAGACCAGTCTTTTTTCTTTTTCTAATCGTAGAAATGCAACCAATACACACCATTTCTACATTATATATATATATATATATATATATATATATATATATATATATATATATATATATATATATATATATATATATATGTATGTATGTATGTATGTATGTATGTATGTATTTGTGTGTATGTATGTATGTATTTGTGTGTATATGAATGTATGCGTGTATGTGTGTATATGTGTTTGTATGTATATACCTGGCAACTTCTGGCTCTGGAATTGGTGATACAAGCTTAGGAATGTCAAAATGATAAGGAGGATAGAAGAAAAAAAGAGTCAAAGAACAACAAGAGCAACAAAGAAAGAAAAAAAAGAAAGAAAGAATGAAAGAAGAAGAAGAAAAAGAAGAAGAAGAAGAAGAAGAAGAAGAAGAAGAAGAAGAAGAAGAAGAAGTTTATTCTAAACCTTATAGACCGCCCTAAAATGTGGAATCTCTGCATACCCTTTAATTTGGAAATTGGCCGCCATCATTGTCCATAACTTGTCTTGCTGTTTGGTTGCTATGTAGAGTATGGAAGATATATTGTAAGAGGGGTCTGGATATAGCAGCAATAGTAGGGATCACTAGATCAGTATATAAGTGGTTCTGGGTTTTATGTGTAGGAGGTGGTGGTGATGGTAGTAGTGGTTATGTTGTTGTTGTTGCCAAATTGTCTCCCATTAATTTTCCTACCACTTTAGCATAGTGCCCTGGCTGTATTTTATCATAGCACAAACACTAGAGAGGTTTCTTGTCTCCAGCAACACTAAAACATCCTCTCTCTGCTCAACATAGTCCATGTTTGTTCAAGGCAAATTTAATGAAATTATGAGAGAGAGAGAGAGAGAGAGGGGTATGAAAGAAAAAGAGTCAAAATGAGAGCATGAGAGAAGAAAGAGAGAGAGAGAGAGAGATAGAAGAAACAGAATGGTAGGAATGAGAGGCATTAGAAAGAGAAGAGCAACTGAAGCAAAACTGTGATTGCATGATGGAGGTAGGGAGAGGGATAGAAAAGACACAGGGTAATCAAATAGGGAGGGTGATAAAAGAGAGTAAAGGTGACAAGAGAGGAGAGAGAGTGATGGTAAGAGAGACTGAAGCAATACCTCTCTTAACCCTTTCAATACCAATCTGGCTGAAACCGTTTCTGGCTGAGACCGCTTCTGGCTGAAACCGCTTCTGGCTGAAACCGCTTCTGGCTGAAACCGCTTCTGGCTCTTTGGCACAAATGTCTTTTTTTCATAAGTTCTGAATTAAAATCTTCCACCAAACCTTAGTCACAATTTGTGTTCCTAACACCAGCTTAATGATAACTAAGTTATTTAACTAAATTCTTTGTTATATTTAAAATTAATTGAAAGAAACACAGAGCAGCTCAATAGAAATATGATAACAAAAGGGTTAAAACTTTTTCCAACCTTGTGTGTGTAGGTATGTATGTGTGTGTGTATATATAAATATATACACACATTGATCCCAGTACGCAACTGGTACTTAATTTATCGACCCAGAAAGGATGAAAGGCAAAGTCGATCTTGGCGGAATTTGAACCCAGAACATCAAAGATGGAAGAAATAACCATAAAGCATTTTGTCCAATGTGCTAACGATTCTGCTAATTTGCCACCCTAACGCCAATAACGATGTTGCTGCTGGCGATGATGATATACATTTTTAATAAGGGTGTATTAAAGTGACATACACACTACGCGAATACAAATTTCTACATACATACACACTTACATACATATATATACACACACACACACACCAAATAATTCCATTTCCATAAAACGCTAAGGGTTTGTCTTGGTTTAAACAAAAGAGTCTTGCAACTTTGTTAGTGAAAAACTTGAATTCTGCAAAGAAAAAAAAACGAAAATTCAATAAACTCGGAAGAAAACACAAACACACGATCACATACACCTACATACATACATACATGCATACCTATACACACACACACACATATACGCAAACTTCAGGAAAGGTATTATGTGCATATTCTAACGAAGTATGTATATGAATTGAATAGTGGGCGAGTATGCGAATGTTTATATAAAAAGTTTGGGTGTATGTAATGGAGGAAGAGTAAATGAGGATAATAAAAGGAGTGTGTGCGTGCGCACGTGTGTTTATACATGTTTGTATGTGTGTACCTCTCTATATTTATATATATATATATATATATATATATATATATATATATATATATACACACACACACGCATGTGCGTGTGTGTCTATATGTATGTATGTATGGTATATGTATGAATGTATCGAGAGAATGATATATGTCTAACTCTCTCTCTCTCTCCACACATTCGCATATGTATGTATGTACTAATGAGTGCCTGTTGCTGGCCCCAAAACAAACTGCTTCTTTCCTACACTTGAAGAAAGAGAGTCGGAGGAGGGGGTGGGGGAGAAAGGTAAAGCAAAAATTAATATGAGAAAACTGCAACACGAACAAGCAAGGAAAGACTAACAAGCAAAATACACCAACTGCGAACTTGGCAGCCCGCGTTACACGTGAGGAACTAGTGTTTTTTGGAGTTTGAGTTAAACTTTGTTGACGAGTGAAGGAGGGTGGTCGTAGTTGGAGGTTGAGGGAGAGAGAGAGAGAGAGAGAGAAAGAGAAATTAAAGGTAGAGTAATGGTGTAGGGTATGTTGCGATGCCTGAGGGCAATGAGGAGGAACGAAACATCAATAATAAGGAGAAAGGTAGAAAAGAAATAAATTGTAGAATAGGTATGTAACAAGTGAGATGAAACAAGCAGATAATTTGTGGATGTATTGAAATGAATTGACGGAAGATAGTCTATATTTCTTACAGATTTTATTCAATTGTTACGTAATTACATAACTACAATAATTTGTAGAAAATTTGAAGAAGGTAAAGCGTTCGAGTCTCACGCGAAATAAGTTTATTAGCGTGCGTGCGTGCGTGTGAAAACAGCAAAATTACTGTGTAGTTTGGAGCCGTTTTAGTTGTATTTTAGGCTTCTGGACAGATCAGTGCACTGGGCCCTATAGTATCTATTTATTGAGGGCAAGCTACTGCATACATAAATCAAAATTGGGCCCCTATACTTGTGAGGCATGCGGGCAACTGCCCAATGTACCCATGCCTTAAGACGGCACTGTTGTAGCTAGCAGATGGAAACTGAGAAAAGGTGACAGAAGAAATTGTCTGGAGATGACAGAAGAAATGGGGGTGTTGAGGGTGGCGGTTACTGGCATCGTGTATAAATATAAATATATATACACACACACACACACACACACACACACACACACACACACATATATATATATACCTGTGTAAAAGCCTAGCTACGTCATTGAAATTAGAGCTGAATTTGGTTTATCTATATTAATCTCTGTTAAACCTAAGATAACATCGGATTTCTGACAGGTGACAAATTGAACAAATGGATTTTAATGCAGAATTAGAGAACAATTGAACGTGAAGCCACAAGTTTCAATTCTTGGTCACGAATTCGTTATATATCTCCTACATAACGAAATAAGAAAAGTTATATTTGCCTAAGTAGCGAAACCTTAAATATATGCAGTGTATGCGGAAAAAAACTGCAAGATGCCCGTGTTTACAGAAAGTTAGGTAAGTGCTATATCTACCACAAGTAACCCCAAAAAGGCAAGATGAGGCAACAAATGAAATTGGCGTTCGATCAGAGAAGATGGAGATATACGCAATGCAAAAATTTGACAACCTCTTGAGTTTTGGTAATATATTCCGCTGTAGCATTCGAAGGGCGGTGAGCTGGCAGAATCGTTAGCACGCCGGACGAAATGCTTAGCGGTATTTCGTCCGCCGTTACGTTCTGACTTCAAATACCGCCGAGGTCGACTTTGCCTTTCTTCCTTTCGGGGTCGATAAATAAAGTACCAGTTACGCACTGGGGTCGATATAATCGACTTAATCCATTTGTCTGTCCTTGTTTGTCCCCTCTGTGTGTAGCTCCTTGTGGGCAGTAAAGAAGTAATATTCCGCTGTAGTATTCGACGGAGGAAAAGCTTCTGGTTATTAAGAGAATCGGTCGATGCAGGTTAGCAGATGCGTAAATTCTGGAAGGAGATACTGGTCTCAGGATGTCGATATGCACATGTTGGCAACGTACGTCAGGTATTGCGAAATGCCAAGTGACGGCTTATGGGGTGTATTTTAGCTTTTTGACATGCTATCTTCTTTGGTGATGACCAGTTGCTGCTGGATAGTCAAATATTTCCGAAGGTTAGCATTTGTTGGAATTCTTGCTTCACGGTCTACAGACGACCCGGGTGGGGGATCTACGCGGGTCTCATAGCGATTGGTGAGCTGTAGGTCTCAATGTGATAGATAATATTGTGTTTAATTGCTCTGTCTCTGAACACTGGACGAGCAATGTCTGGGTACTTACAGAGAGTAGCGTTGTACCGTGTAGTTGCTGACTGCAAGTGCCTGGGCTGTTATACCCTGCACAGTGAGGTTGGTACTAGCATTAATAAACCTGCAGCGTTTAACATTTACTAAAAGACCGAAATGATGAAGGAAATCAACTCCTAAAACAGAAGTCGACAAAAACTTGACAATGGCCTAAGTCCACAGTAAGAAACCTTTCACCAAAAGATGGAATCGGAAAATGGTTGACTGCCTTCAGAATTGGAGCGGCTTTTCTGGTAAATGGTGTTAAGGAAACTGGTATGACGCTAACTTCGGCACATGTGTCGGAAACAGGTGCCCGTAGAAGGGTCGTTAACGAAGGAAAAAAGGATTTTGTTTATGAGAGCCAGGAGCATTGTCTGGCCTCAATTCCTGTCTGTCTTTTTTCCAGAAAGAGGAGAGTCTTTAGCAACAGAACAGGTTTATATTCTTTGGTGTGGTCTAGATTTAGAGCGTCGAACAAAATACCTTTTGGTATTATATTGCGGCTTTTTACGTAATGCGTTCAAATCCTAGCGAGGTCAACCTTGCATTTCATCCTTTTGTGGGAAGATGGAGAGTCAATAAAATAATAATAATAAAAAAAAAACGAATCAATCACTTGTGTCAATGTTATCGATTAAACCCCTCTCCTTAAACCCCTTGGCTTTGTACGTAATTGTGTGTTAATCTGTTTAATCTGGGCGCCGTTTTGTTTTTGGTTGGGGGGGGGGATCCAAGAAGTTCAACTGCAGTTTCCATCAACGAAACAGGCAGTGAAAAACTTCAGTGTCGTCTTTCTTTAGTGCCCAAAGCATAATTTGCTATTAATAGTTAATCCAGTCCTGGTTCTAGCCGTGACCTTCCCATCATTTATTCAGCCAGAGTATATATATATCTAAGACTACCATTACTGAATGCCTCCTTTTTAAACGACCAACAGAGAATAATTTGCATCTACTTACTCGCAGGCCGAGTAACAATTTAGAGGCTCTTCGCTTATAATTTAGCAAGTACTTCTGGAAGGTCGAAGATAACCCCCCCTCTCTCTCTCTCTTTGTTTTGTCTGTTGTTAGCGGAGTGTAATGCACGATGCTCGTGACCAGAGGTGAAAAGAGGAATGGGAAGAGTAGAATGTGTAAGAAGGAAGTTGAAGAATGGGAGGGGTGGCGACTGAACTGAGCAAAAGGGACAGTAAGAAGACGACGAGTTGCGTTGTATGTGCGGAGATTGTATTGCTGTGGAAGTAAAGGTGAATGCATCGCCACCTCAATCACTTACCTCGAACTAAATGCACTTGATAGACCTATCGTCACTCGTTTTTTTTCTTCCTTTCAGAGACCCCTGCACTAAACACTATGTCCTATTAGTAAAGAGATAGATAGATAAATAGATAGATAGATAGACAGACAGATAGATAGATAGATAGATAGATAGATAGATAGATAGATAGATAGATAGATAGATAGATACATTTCTTTTATTAGCCACACAGGGCTTTACACAGAGGGAACAAATACAATGTAGAGCTTTTCTTTTTGGGAGGGAGAAGGAGAGAAAAAAAGGGGGAGGGTCGTAGGAAAGAAAAAAGTGGGGAGTTCGATCAAAAGGGATCGAGAAAAAAAAACATCAATAGGGATCGTGTATCAGTAGGGATCGTGTAGCGAGATAGGTAGATTGATGTACAGACAGACAGACAGATAGATAATAATAATAATAATAATAATAATAATAATAATAATAATAATAATAATAATAATAAAACCTGTGGTAAAGTATCGTTTTTGATACGTCACCTACTTCTATTTTTGCTTTTTACACTTTCGATCTTATCCACTAAACAATAAGTCGCTGCTACAGGTAAAAAAAAACGAGCCAACATAAGAGTCACTAGGTGAGGGCATGGTGGGAAAACCCCCCTTCGCTCGCAGGTGGAATTTCGTTTGTATTCAAATTCGAAACTGCCTGTTGATAAAGTTCTCTGAAAACCCATATGAAAGAAGAAGAAAAATATGATGTAGGAAGGAAATATGATGTAGCGAGGAAACTGAAAATCGGATGGTTTACAAACTTGTCTTTTTTTTCGGGTTAGATTCGAGGATGACTTGAAAGTTTCATAATCAGAAATGCAGTGAACCAGTGAGTAAATCATTCGTCCGTTAGATTTAGGAACAATTTGTTGTATAATATAAAAGAAGTACCAGGTAGAGAAAAAGAAGAAAACAAGTTCGAAGCGCGGGGGTGGGGGAAACAGTTGTAGCGTGAGTAGAAGATGCGTGAGAAAAGTATAAGGTTTACTACGTAATACCCAAAGTAGAAAGAGAGAGAGAGAGAAAGAGAAGGTAGGAAAGGAGAAAAAGAAAGAGAGAGGGTATAAGTAAGGAGAGAAGTTACAAAACTAATTAAAAGAAAAACTACGATGAGGGCGACGAGAAAGAAGGAAAAAAATACGAGGAGTTATAGGCGAGGTGGGGGTAGAGAAAATAAGAATAGAGAGAGTAATTGGGGAAGAGTGGAGTATAGTATGGTTTGTTTGAGAGTGAAGGTGAGTAAGGTAGTGTCTGAGTGTGAGTGTAAGTAAAGCGTTAAAATAAAAGGTTACCTTTTCAGTGAATTTAAGTGGTTGTAAGAATAGATGTGATGGGTGGAGGACAGACGAAATGGAAACGGTCTGAGAGTTTGGTAGAGGGAGTTGAGGTGGAATGGAGAAGAACCTTCGAAAAGGAATGAGTAAATGCAAAAACTAGAAGAGTTGAGGAAAAAAAAAAAAAGAAAAAAAAAGAGAAAGATATATAAATAAAGTAAAGGGTAGAGGGTTGAGGAAGGAAAAAATGAAAGTGAAGAGTACCAAGGAATATCCATCTATTTACAGTTCTGGTGATGCAAACAGGAAGAACAGAACTCAAAACATGTGTGTGTGTGTGTGTGTATATATATATATATATATATATATATAGAGAGAGAGAGAGAGAGAGATCAGAAGCAACAGAGTGACTCAAGGGGCGAGAGTTTCATGCGTTTGCACTAAAACTTATCTATCGATCTGTCTGGTGTGTGCGTGGCTATACGTGCCTGTATTTATGTATGCGTATTCATGCGTGCGCACAAAAAAGGATAATGTAATAATATATTTTGGTAGTAACTATTAGATTTATTGAAGTGGTGGTGGTAGCAGCAGCAGTAGCAGTAGTAGTAGTTGAAGGAGAAGAAGAAAAGAATAGTAGCTTTAATGTTCAACTATAACTACTACTATTACTACTGTTGCTGGTAATGGTGGTGGTGGTGGTAGGGGTGGTGGTGTTGACTGTTAAGGTAGAAGAGATAAATACATAGTTACATACAGACAGGTGACAGACAGAAGTGAGAGAGAGGGGGAGAGGGCGAGAGAGGGGAGACGATCTGCCTTTTCACTCCATCACTTTTAATACAGAAGCGCGAAAAGTATTGGAGGCGAAGTGTTGATGTTTTTGGATGAGGAAGGAAATAGGTAGATAGATGGGTGGGTATATAGACCGAAAGAAAGATAGATAGATAGATAGATAGATAGATAGATAGATAGATAGATAGATAGATAGATAGATACATTTCTTTTATTAGCCACACAGGGCTCAACGAAGATGGGACAAATACAATGTAGAGCTTTTCTTTTTGGGAGGGGGAAGGAAGGAAAAAAAAAAAAAAAAAAAAAAAAAAAAAAATTGGTGGTGTCGATCAAAAGGGATCGTAGGAAGGGAAAAAGGGGCAGTTCGATCAAAAGGGATCGAAAAAAAAAGAAAAGGAAAGGCCGATCAATAGGGATCGTGTATCACACAGTAATGTTCTCGTGTAAAAAGAGGGGAGGACAGTTTAGGTTTAGCCGTGGAAGGAAAAGCCTACGGAAAAGACCACGGTAACCTTGGTCAATATTCTCATTGAAGAAACTATAACAGTAAGTGACTCTCTTTTGCCTTTTTGTTTTATTTTTTTTTCTTGTTCATAGGGTTATGCTCAAGATGGCTCCGTCGTTCACACGTGCCATCCTTGCTACATTCACCCATCTTGTTTTGAAGCATTCACTAGACAAGACTTCCCTTTCTACTCTCAACTTCCTCTTCAGGTGATACTTGAAGAAGTTGATGAGAGATTGCCCAGAGAGGAAAGTCTTTGTCTCTAGACCTTTCAGACGCGTCCACCATACACATTCTTTCGCCATAGCCACAAGTACGATGAAAATAGCTCTTCCTTCCCGTTTAAAGGAAGGAGGCGCGACAATATTCACGATAGACTCGGCTGATAGACCGACTCGTCCCACACGCGATAGCAGTTGTTCGACGTAAGCCCACAGCTCGGAAATGGTGGGACACTGTACGAGTGCGTGCAGAACGGTTTCGTCGCTCTGCCGGCATCTCGGACAGGTCGGCCCCGTGTTTCTCGAGCCATGCCTGTAGAGCTTATCCCGAACGGGTAGTGCTTCTCGATAGCACTGCCAGGCCAGGGATCTCTGGAAGTTGTCCATAGGTCCCGGCCCGAAGGTCGTCTTAAACAGGCGGGTCAGGTATTCCTCGTCGACGCCCAGGTTCGCCCCGAGATCGTCGTCGTACCTTCCCTCCACTAATCCACTATAGAATGCGTTAGTTGTGATGCAGTCGCTCAAGGTTGACCCGGGTTGTTGGAGTTGCCGAAGAGCAGCGCGACACTCGCGGTGCCATTCGCCCTTCCTCGGCCTCTTCTTGATCCATGACTGCAGTTCGGTCATGGAGACGAGCTGCGGGAAAGCGCGCCGCACAAACGGCGACCACACCTGTTCACCGCTGTCTACGTAGAGCCGGAGATGTCGCAGTCTCAGCGCGTGTCTGCGCATCATCAACCACGGCATGCCCAGTCCTCCTTTTAACGGGTGTTGGCAGCAAACGGATCGCCTAACCATCGGAACGCTTCCTTTCCACAAGAAGCGGAAGAGGATGCGCTCCAGTTTGGTGATGGTAGGGTCGGGACAAGGAACGACGGTCAGGCGGTAGTAGATGACGGACGCGATGTACGTGTTCGCCACCTCCGCCCGACCTTTCAGGGAAAGCTTCCTCTCGGCCCATTGCCGGGCTAGAGTGGCCACCCTTCTCGTTATCTCGTCCCAGTTCTTCTCCGTTTGGAGGTCTGGACCAAACCAGACCCCGAGCATCTCAACCGGACCGTCAGTCCAACGTCCCACGACGGAGGCGCTACTTGACGGCATGGGGTTGCTTCTCCAGGTGCCGAGCCGCAAGCCCACTGACTTATCCCGGTTGATTTTCGCTCCCGTTACCGCTTCGTATTCTCTCAGTGTCTCGCCGACAAGCTCGATGTGCTTTTGGCTAGACACTATGACGGTGACGTCGTCCGCGTATGACGACACGCTCGTCCCGCATCCCAAATCTCGCGGGATGCCCCTCAGCGTCGCCAGCTTCCGCAGTAGTGGCTCGAGAGTCAACACGTACAGAAGCGACGAGAGGGGGCATCCCTGACGGACCGAACGTGCAATGTCGAAGGGTCTTGATAGATGCCCATTGACGCGAACTACCGAACGGATGCCTCTGTACAAGGCAGCAATCCAGCCGCGGAAAATGGGACCGAAGCCGGCTGCTATGAGGACAGCCTCCAAGTATTGATGGTCTACCCTATCGAAAGCTTTCGATTGATCTAAATTGATCAGGGCCCCACCCATGCCAGGTTCCTTAACTACCCTCTCTATGATGTAGCGCATCAGATGGAGGTTGTCATGGATGCTCCTGCCCGGCACCGCGCACGTTTGCGCCTTGCCGATCAGTTTCTCGATGACAAGCGCCAACCGCTTGGCTAACACCTTGGCCAAAATTTTCAAGTCTGCATTGAGCAGAGTGATGGGCCTAAAGTTATCTATGACGTCCCCCTTGTTTGGATCTTTCTTCAGCAGCGTTACGGCTCCTCGACTCACAAAACCGGGAATGCTCCCGTTTTGCTGCCATGTGCAGTACACGGCCGCCAAGACGTCTCCAAACAAGTCTGGCTTACAGTTGTAAAGCTCGTAGGGCAGACCATCCAAACCCGGAGATTTGTCCCTCGAGCATCCCGCCATCGCGTCCCTCACTTCCGCCGCCGTGATGGCACCTTCGCAGCACTCCGCCTCTCTTGCCGAGAGTCGTGGCAGGCTGTGCAGGTAGGCACTGAAGTCCACCCTGCGTTCTCGCTCGCCATTCGTCCCAAACAGTCGAGCAAAGTGCCGCTGAAAGGCCTCACACATTTTGCTTGGCTCGAGCAGTTCGCGCCCCTGTTCGTCCACCAGAGACCGAATGGTGGCTTTGTTGCCCTGTTGCGCCTCCGCCACCCGGGCCTCTCGTGCGGCTCCAACACCTTCGTTTCTTAGAGCACGCATCCTAGCCCTGACAACGCACCCTTCGTGTTTGGCGTTGAAGTGTTGGTCAAGGGCCAACCTCGCCGCCAAAACGTCGGATGCGATGCCACTTCTAATTGCCTCTTCTAGCTTCTTAACTAGTTCACCCTCTACTCTGTTTCTGTCTATGGCTAGTGCTTTGCTATACCTAACCGCTTCTGCTTTTATTGCTCTCTTGAGGGCAAACCACCATTTGTTATTGATGATGGCTCCTGTCAAAGCCCTCTTTACTAACGTGCTAATCCGGTCTCTGAAAACTGGTCTCGACGGGAAAGACGCGTTTAGTTTCCAGTAACCGGAGCCCTGCCTATGTGTCTTATCTAAGTCTAGCGTACACGTCACAAGTTTGTGATCCGTGTAGCTGACTATGTGAAATTGTGGACACCCTATGCTATCTCTATCTACTCTCCTACACAGTATTCTATCTAGATACGATCTCGACGACCCGATGCGGTTTGTCCATGTCCACATTGGCGCATTCGGGTAATCGAGTCGGTACCTGTCAGACAGTTGAAAGCGTCTGAGCAGGTCTTTGAGGCATTTGCATCCCCGTCTATTCCTATCTCTGCCCACATAGTCTAGATGCGTGTCCAAGGTAGCATTCCAATCCCCCACTAAAAGTAAAGGACGAGACGTTCCTAGGAATACTTCTAGACGTCGAAAGAAATCCGGCCTACCTGTTAAAGGTGGTGCGTATACTGATATGAGTCGAAAAGCACACCCATCGCTGCCATCGACATCCAGAACAACCAATCTACCCTCCGGGTCTATGAATACTGTCTTTACTTCGAGATCCAGACTCTTGCGAAAGAGTACCGCCGTGCCACTACCGCCCATTCTCGGCAGACAGGGAGAAAAATAAATGTTAAACTGTCTGCCAAACATGGACGATAGGGCCCGCGGATCATGGAGTCTGGTCTCGCTTATGGCTATGATTTCTAGTTTATGTGACTTTATGTCATTTAGGAGGTACCCTTGTTTCCAAGGGGACCCCAAGCCACGCACATTTACACAACCAATCTTGAGCATCATTTTGATTTGAGTGTTAAAGTTTTATAAAGAGAGTCACTTACCGTTTGAGAGTTTTTGTGTCTCCTCCTTCGGGTTTTCTTCGAGGAGATCACTATATAGTTTTTTCGCCAGGTATTTTTGGCATTTGCCAACTGCCTTTGGAAAAATAGATTTTAGTGTGTGGTGCAGGGTTGGTGTTATGTGTAGTATTTTGATGTGTTCTGGCGGTGTTGTGTATGGGTGGTTGCTGGTTTTTATGTCTTCGTTTGTTATGTTTGTTTTTGTGTTGATGTATTCCATCAACTCTGAGTTTTTTGTGTTGATGGCAGTGAGCATTGTGTGTGTACTTGCTTTTGGGGTTTTGTTGCTTGTGTTGTAGTTGTGTGTGCTTGTGTTGGTGTCTGGAGTGTTTTCGGGAGTTGTGTATCTCCCTGCTTTGTTTGTGTTTGCTTTTCTTTTCTTGCTCCTCTTCCTCCTTCCTTTCTGGGCTATTTGCCATTCCTCATTACTTTCATCTTCCGACGAAGGTTCTGAGGAATCGGAAGGGGGTAGGGGCAAATTGTGAGCGTCTGTGTGTGCTTGTGTGAGTGGTTGTGTTGCTGTTTTTGTTGGTGCTGATGGCTTGTTATTTGTGTGAGGTGTGTGTGATGTGGGGGAGGGGGAAACAGTCTTGGAATTTTCTTTCTTTTCCCCTGCTTCCTCACTTGTTGTTTTTGCAGATGCTGTTGTCTTCTCAGTTGCCAGTGTTGCTTGTGTTTCTCTTGTTTTGATTGTTGATGGTGGTGTTGGTAGTAGGGGTTTTTTTCCGGGTTTTGGTGGTTGCCCTTGTTGCTTTTTTTGGTTGGCGGCGGTTGGGCAACTGTCCTTGAGGTGTGCCTCGCTGCCGCATACATAACAACGTGGCCGCCTTCCTTCCACCACTACATATAACTTGTGGTCCTTTGCCAGTTGGATGTGTGTGGGGATCTTTTGGCACTCCTCTTCAGTGATGTGGAGGAGGACTTCGACTTTTTTTCCCCCTTCCCAGTTTTTCTCCTCTGCAGTAGCAATTTCTAATATATTTGCCTCCTCCATTTCGAGGCATATAGAACCTACTATCCACTGTGTTTCCACTTGTGAAGGGACATTCTTTACTGTCACCTTCGTCACTCTCTGTCCAAGATAACTCGGTATCATCACCAAGTCATCTGTGTGGAGAGAGAGTGTTGAAAATTCCTTCGCTAACTGTTCGCTCTTAAAGCGTACTAGGACCGTGGCAAATTTTCGTCCCCAAGTAACATGACTTTGAAAGGGCCATATCGGTTTGAGACAAATCTCAATTTTTTGGGTGGAGAAACTCTCCGGTCGCTTCGTTTTCTTGTTGATAAGTCTGTATGATATGTGCTTCTTGTTTGTATTTTCAATAATTGCTTTTGGTATGTGTATTTGTACAGTGTCACCTTCTTTCGTGAGAAGGGATTTTGTGTCATTGATTTGTTTTTGGGTGAATGTTAATATTGTTCTTTTTTCTTTCGTTGCATCGGCAAAATTTGTTTTTGTGATGCTGGCAGATATGTTGTTTGTGGCGTTTGTGGTGTTGTTTATCTTGTTCGTCTTGTAGTTGTTGATGGTGGTATTGACAGTGGTGTTGGTACTGCCAGGTTCAAAGGTGGTGGTAGTGGAGGCAGAGTTTGTCGAAGTAGTGGTGGTATTGGTGTTGAAGGTCGGTGTCCTGTTGTTGTTGCTGTTGTTATTGTCACTGGTAGTAGCAGTGGTGAGGACAGTGGTCGTGTTAGCAAGGACATTTGTGTCGTTGTCGTTGTTGTTGCTGTTGTTGTTGTTGTCTTTGTCGTTGTTGTTGTTGTTGTCACTAGTGACGGTGGCAGGCAAGACTGCTGTAGCAGCAGAGTTTGTACACGTGATGGTGGTAGTGGTGGTGGTTGAGGCAGCAGCAGTTGACTCAGAATCATTGCTCTTCTTCATCACTTGTCTGCGTTCATGCGGAACGGCATTAAGTGTTTTCGCCTCTGGCATTAGGAGCGGGAAGTCGGCCTCGTTGAAAACCTTAGCCATATTCGTTTTAAAGAATATGGCTAGGAACGAGGAAGATATGTTTGAATTTTTGGAAATAAGGCTCTAAATAGAGCTATTTCCGATTTGAAAAATATATGTTCACGAAGTATTTTGTGTTATACACAACTTATACAAAATTTTAAAACAAAATAGGTCTTTTAAGAGGTGAAAAATGCAACTTACATGGGAGCCGATGTGTCTACCGTCCGTCCATGATGATAGATAGATAGATATAGATAGATAGATAGATAGATAGATAGATAGATAGATAGATAGATGGATAGATAGATGGATGGATGGATAGATGAACGAGATCGATTGCTAAGTTAAATCTGAAAGAAGATGTTGTTCGATAGGATGAGGATTGACAAAGGTGAGAAGGAGGTAGAGGAGCGCTTGCGCTTTGCTAACAAACGAGGCGGATTAGGGAGAGACAGAAAGATTAAAGGGGGATTCTAAGACTTTGAAGTAAACGAGTGAATGATGTTGTTGAGAGAAAGAGAGAGAGAGAGAGAGAGAGAGAGAGCGTGTGCGTGTGTGTGTGTGCGCGTGCGTGTACTTGTGTATTATTTTCTTTCTCTTTTCCTTTTCAATTACAGTATTCACCCTTACTACCTTGCCTCTCTGTTTTAAAGCAGTTTTATAACCTCAATGTCATTTCCCTTGGTTTTTTCCCCCTCACACAGGTGCTGTACAAACTGAAGGAAATCTAGACGGAAGACAAATTATTTTAATACATATAGAATATACTATAGTTGATGTTTTGCCAAGTGAGATCAACCTCTCTCTCTTTGTATATCAGGGAACGCATTGTCCAATGGGTCCTTTTTTTGAAGCTGGTGAGATGAATGATTTGAATAACATTTTGCAGGTTATTTTAAGCTTTGCTGAAAGATTTTCGGCCATAATCATCCGTCTTTTTGTACATCAGGAACTACATTCTTTAATATGGTTTGATTCCAGTGAACTTTGGTTGCTACTTTTAGCAGATCGACCTTCTATGCATCCTATGCTGCACATTTCTAGTTCTACAGTTAATGCCAGGGCTAATCCTACATACCATGCAGTTATCATTGGTGCATATAGTATTTTCAAAGGGGGTGTGTCCTACATAGTTGTGATCTGATGGAGCTCCCTGGCTTTTCAACAATCTTAATGTTAAGTTTGGTCTCCTTCAGAGCTTTCCTAAATCTACGGACTAGTTCTCCATTGGCTATGATCTCTACAAACATCACTCCGTGATATTTATCGGTTTTATACCACGTGTTCATCCTGTTTGCTTTGTCACAAGTTCTTTGTATCCTCTTCCAGTCTTTGTTTCTATATCTAGGGAAGGTACCACTGGTATCATTACATTAAATATGATGTTATATTGTAAAGACATAAACATGGTATACACAGGGGAGACATCTAGGAGCATTGCGGAACGACTAAATGACACATTTAAGACAATATGACGACAAAAAACAGTCCTCCACTACCAACATGCCAAGGACCAACATGGAGGCAACCTGGGTCAACTTGACATCCGCATCTTATCCAAGCACCCAAAGGACCCAACACTCAGACAAACACAGGAGCACGTCCTCATAAATGAAACTTCCCCAATACTAAATAGGAAATATACGTAGCAGATATCATACCCCCACACCCACAGTTTACACAGGTAGAGTAGAATAGTTAGTGGGCTGTTATGTAGATGTATGTATGTATGTGTGTGTGTGTGTATGTATATGTGTATACACATGTATGTAAGCATATGGATCTATCTATCTATCTACCTGCCTGTCTCTACATACACGCGTAAACACATACAAATGTAAGTATGAATGTATGTATGTATGTATGTATGTATGTATGTATGTATGTATGTATGCATGCATGTATGTATGTATGTATGTATGTATGTATGTATGCTGTACATTCACTTAAAGAAACAAGGATGAAGAGGAGAATGTTAAAGATAGCATGGTATGAAAACAAGGCATTAAAGATACTTCGGGAAAGTAGACATACAGACTGAAACTGTGGAAAAGAGAAAAACGAAGATAGTAAAACAAAGTAAGGGAGAACTTGGCGAGCTAAAAAAAAATAGCAGACGACTTTGAGGAGCGTTGGCAGAAATGTTGAAGTTATATGAGAGAGAGGGAGAGAGAGAAGCGAGAGAGAGAGAGAGAGAGAGAGAGAGATAGAGAGAGAAGAGAGGGAGAGAAAAGAGAGGGAGATGGTAAAATGTTAAAGGATAAAGGCTGAGACGGAAAGGAGTAAAAGATGTAAAACCTGTACGTGTGTGTACCTATGTTGTGTGCGATTGTGCAGATATGTGTTTGTATATATACGTCAGTGTGTGTGTGTGTGTGTGTGTGTGTGTGTGTGTGTGTGTGTGTGTGTGTAGGATTCAGTTTGCAGGCGAGATGAAACGAGTGAAATAGATACATAAAGAGAAAGAGATAAACTCATAGATGGAAAAAGTATTAAAGTCTATATATAGAAAGAAAATCATTTACAGAGGAGCGGAAGCCGAGTGAGAGAGAGAGAGAGAGAGAGGGAGAGAGAGAGAGAGAGAGAGAGAGAGAGAGAGAGAGAGAGAGAGAGAGAGAGAAGGGGTGAGAGAGAGAAAAAGAGAGTGAGAGAGAGAGAGAGAAGGGGTGAGAGAAAGGGGAAACGATATTTACAGAGAGGAAGAAAAGTTGGGGGAGAGAAAAGTTTGTGAGGTCTGACAAACGGAGAACTATTTTAGGTACACACACTCAGACACTCCCATACACATGCACGCACAAGCTCGCGCACATACATACACACGCGCACGCACGCACGCACGCACGCACACACACACATACACATCTGGTACCTGCTTCCTTTTCCCTCTCTCTCTCACTGTCTCTGTCTCTGTCTCTCTCTCTCTCTCTCTCTCTCTATATATATATATATATATTAAAAAAAGGGGACGGCGGGTTTATGGGTAACTTCATTTAGGTATAGAGTAGATTCGAACCTGAATCGGCAAATTTCCCATATTTCAACAGCACATTTCTCACAGAAAAACAATAGTGACAGCAATTACATTTAACATGTGGCTTTGTCACTTGACCCTCCTAACCTCTTCTGGGCCAAGAAAACTTAGAATGGAGATGACAGGTCGACCCCCAACGAAATCTATTGTTCTCTGCAATATACCTGTTTTTCTAGCTAGTTTTGTATAGTTATAAATACTAGAACTCCGTAAAACAAAGTCATAAAAAACAACAAAAAACAGCAAAAAAGGGTATTATAAAAAATTTAAAAAAGGGGAAAAAAACCGGCGGGTCGAACGCGAACCTGAAAAATATATCATCATATAATTTTAAAATTCATTTCGATTTCAGTGTACTATGTAAATTCATCCGATTTCATTATATTCGATTTTTAAACTAAGTCCCTAAATGTTTTTGTTGTGCCCTTGTGTTGTCCCCTCTGTGTCATGGTCTGTGTGCCAAATTGATATCTATACACAGTTGATGTATAGATATCAAAAGTAAATCCATGATAAATTAAACTAATCTAAATTAAATCAATTATGGATCACAATTACGTAATTATACATTTAATACTTGTCTTAACGAAACAGCTGTTGAGCACAGTTTAAATATGGACTGTATGTGAGATTTCTACTTTACTCTTCCCATGTTATACTTGTGCGTGTATGTATGTTATACATATACACATACATATGTATGTGTGTATAAATAGATTCCTCTGATTTGCAAACAGAAGGAAGTGGATTTTTTTTTGTGTGTCATAGTTAGAAGAGTCGGGCATCGACCATGACCTTCCCGGAGGACCTCGAAGACTGGTGGAGCGAAGGGACAAACATATATCCTCATACTGAAGACTCTGCTTCAATGCATGTAACGGGGTGGACTCTGCAAAAGTATCTGAGGACCAAATGCTGATGTTAAACAGTGCGGCGGATAAACGTGTAGATATAGGTGGAGAGAGGGAAAGAGAAAGACATAGAGAGAGAGAGAGAGAGAGAGAGAGAGAGAGAGTGAAAGAAAGAAATGCAGTGTAGGAGCTGAAGGTAGAGGTAAATGAAAGGAAAGTATAAGCGCGTGGTTTGAGTTATAGAAACTGAGAGTGTAAAAAGAGTGAGTGAGCTTGAGTTAAAGACTAAATATAGATAAGAAGAGAGATAGAGAGTAAAGATATTGATAGAGTGGGGGTTTGTAGAGGATGAGAGGAAGAAAGAGAATTAAGATAGATAGAGAGAAAGTTGGAGAGAGAGAGAAAAGAGAGAGAGAGAGATAGTGAGTTTAAGAACTAGTAGGGTAAAGCAATGAATACAGGGTGGACGGTATGAAGAGAATAACAGAAAAAGAATGATATAGAGAGGGGAAGAGTATAAATAGATGCGAGAGAGAGAGAGAGAGAGAGAGATGGAGACGGAGAAGGGGAAAATAGGAAAAATAAAAAGAGGGAGATGAGAAAGTAGGAAGAGTGAGAGAGAGATGAGAAGATAGAAAAAGTGAGGAAGAGAGAGAGAGAGAGAGAGAGAGAGAGAGAGAGAAGTTTAGAAGGCAAAGGGTGATAAATGTCTAGTTAGAGAGAGTGATAAAAAGCAGAGAAAATTGTGTGTCTGTATGTGATCACTCACTCACTCTCTTTCTTTCTTTCTTTCTCTCCTCTTACATACGTGCATGTGCGCGCACACACACACAGATACGCAGGTAAACACACATCTACTTCACACACACACACACACACATATATATATTTATTTGTATTGATATAGCGTTAGCATGTGCGATGAAGGTATAAATGTAAGCTTTGAGGTAAAGAGAAAAATAACTAGAGAGAGAGAGAGGGAGAGAGAGGGAGAGAGAGAGAAATTGAGGAGAGTTAGAATGGGTGAGGGGACAGAGAAAGGTATAAAAGTATAGAGAGGGGAAGCTTAGCGGTAAAAGATGAATACCTAGGTAGAGGATGAGAGGGAGAGAGAGGGAGAAACGTAAGAGAGTTAGAATGAGGTGAAGACAGAGGAAGGTATTATAGAGAGGGAGAACCTTAGAGAAAGAGGGATACCAAGTGAGAAAGAAAGAAAGAAAGAAAGAAAGACGGAGAGGTGTATAGAAAAAGAGAGGTTTAGAGGTAATGAGAAATACGGTGAGAGGGAGAGGATGAGTGTGTGTGTGTGTGTGATAAGGAGGGAGAGCTATGTAGAATAAGAGAGAGGGGAAGCCTAGAGGTAGATGGATATAGTGAAAGAGAAAGAGTATGTTTTGTGTGTGTGAGTGTGTGTGTGTGTGTATGTGTGTATGGGTGTGTGTGTGTGTGTGTATGGGTGTGTGTGTGTATGTGTGGTTGTGTAATAAAGAGAGAGAGAGAGAGAGAAAGCTATGTAAAAAGAGAGAGGAGAAGCTTAGAGGTAAAGATGAATAGAGTGAGAGAGGATGAGTGTGTGTGTGTGTGTGTGTTTGTGAGGATGTGTGTGTGTGTGTGTGTGTGATAAAGAGAAAGAGAGAAAGCTATATAAAAGAAGATAGAGAGAGGAGGTTAGAGGTAAAAGTAAAAGATGGCTGTGTAGTGAGAGATAGAGATAGATAGAGATAGATAGATAGAGATAGTGTAGGATGAAGAGGAGGGGGAAAAGAGAGAAAGAGAGCGTGTAGGATAAAAAAGGGAGGGGGATGGTGAATGTAAAACTATTCAGGTTACACCAAAATGGCGGAACTACTGAGAGGCGAGTGTGGATGAAAAAAAGTTTTGCTGTACTTTCGACCTGCCTGGGCAAAACGTGAAGCAGTGAAACCGTAAGGCCCCTTTCATTAGAGATTAAGTCCTGGAAACTTTTAAGGTGATTAACCTTCGTTTTTCTTTTTGCTTCATGTCACAATTTCATTCTTTAGAAAGTCGGGCCGTTCTTCTTTTATTTTCTTTTTTCTCTTTCCCTTTCTCTTTCACCCTCCCTCTCTCTTTCATACTTGTTCTTCTTCTCCGCGCACTGACTCTATCGAGATAATTCCCCTCTATCACCTTTCATTAACTTATTTCTCTTTCAAAGCTTCCTTTATTTATATCATTCATTATCTCAATCTCTTGGAAACTATTTGTCATCTCTTCAATGTTTTCTTTACTCATCTACTTCTATCTCTTCTCTCTCTTTCTCCTTTCTGTCGGACTGTCATTCTTTATTTTTCGTTCTTTCATTTTCAATAATTTCTTCTATTTCTCTCTTTTCTCTCCTCCTCTAATTCCTTATTCTCTCCTTCCCTCACTCATTCACATTTTCTTTCATTTCTTTCTTTCAAAACTTTGATCCTTTTCTCACCATCGCTATCTCTCTCCCATATCTTTTATACCTTCTCTTCGACGTACCTACACAAGTGAACCCATTAAAAAAAACCCCGTATTTCTTAGTTATGAGGAAACAAAGTTAGTCGGGGAGGAACCGGTTCCGATTATATTGGAAATTGTAGGGAAAACAAATTCGGAAGGTTGAGGGCAAAGGAGTTCGGGTAATTGACACAGGACGAATTTGTTTCCTCATAACTTTTTTAAAATATGGATATTTCGTAATGAAATTTTCCACAAATATTTTTTAAATGGTTATATTGATATTTAAATGATTATATTGGAATTTAAGGTAAAAAAAAAAAAAAAATGTTGGCCCTCACACACGTACCACGTAATTTTTTTTTTATTTCAAGTTTCTATTTGTGTGTTAGTTAATATGTACGAGTGCGCACCTGACAATTTCTTTTTACATTAAATTCCAGTATAATTATAATCTACACCATCTGATATGTATTTGTAGAAAATTCCAATAAAAAAATACCTGTTTTTCTAAAAGTTATAAGGAAATAAAAGTGGGGAGGGGTCACACTTGGATATCTTCGCATTTCTGTTTACTCATTCAATCACCAAATTTTATTCCCATCATTTAATATTTTCTCTCCATCAGTCTCTTCAGTTTCTATCTCTCTTTCTTCCTGCCACTTTTGGGATTTGTGTTTTAATAATGGTTACATGCCAGAAAAGTGGTCCGGTTTCGATTCTTGGTCTTCCTAGTTAACATACAAAAAGTCACTTCATTTTTTCCGCAAAACATTTTACCTTTGGCTAAATATGCCCACCACCAAAGAAAGGCATGAACGTTGTCACATCTCTTTTTTTTCCCCCCTTCTCTTTTCTCTGTTTCCTGCATCAATAACATTTCACGAAGATAACCAGGAAAAACAAAACTCGCACAACAAACCCAAAATGCCAAGAATAAAAAAAAATCACAACAAAAACTTTAGAAAAACCATTTTGTATGACGAAAGAAATGTTAGGAAGATAAGAAATAAGAATTCCAATCATTCACTTGAAATTCTTCGGTTTTTTCCCTGCTAATAGTACACTTATCTTACAAGTGCTATTTGCTCTTTGGCCCCAGTTCTTCGTTCGCATTTATAATTCCATTTTAGAAAGCGTTATTGGCGCACACACACACACACACACACGTATCGGTGTGTATTTATAAAAGTGCCGTATGGACTTGATTAATAAATCTTGGCCCCTGGTTAAACACTGCCTAATATTTTTTGTTCGACGCTCTTTATAGTCTTTTATAAGATTATAAGATGTGATTTGAAGGAGTGTTTAGCTACTATTATTCCTTCCACGAAAGAAACTCCCTTTTTGGCTAATTACAGTAGTTATTTAACCTCAAAGCAACCCTGATTCAACAAACCTATGATCCATTTGGCGTTGTTTTTGTTTAGGGCATAGTATATCGAGAACTACATTATTTAATGTGACTTTCCTTTTTTTTATGACTAAGGTATAAACAGAATTTGGCTATTCTTTCTAGCATGACGAAGGGACATGTATAATACTTTCTCGATGGTTCAAAGATGTTGGCATAAAATTGTGGGTATTCCGTAGTTTAGGCACCGAAAGAACATTTTCAAAGTTGGAAGTCTGATTCGGATGCGCAAAAACAAGCGTCTTTCTAAAGGTGTTCCAACCATAGCCATCCCGCCTTTTGAAAGCATTCCAAACATGACCATCTCGACTTTTTAAAGGCGTTCTAAACGTGACCATCTCGACTTTTTAAAGGCGTTCTAAACGTGACCATCTCGACTTTTAAAAGCATTTTAACCATAACCATACCGTCACTTTTATCCGAAATTTCTCTCATGTCACATCATATCTTTTTTTTCCCCAAGTTACAGAAGATAGACATAATCAGGGGTTTGCTGCCGACGCTGAATTGCTTCTGATAACAGGCCTGCTGGACCAGAGCTGACCTGAAGCTAAACAACATTCACTAACCGAGACGCGCGCGCCCCCCACTCATTCTCGTGCAATTGTATCTACGTTCCCTGCCAGTGCGTAATTTTCGTCAAAGAAATACTGGAAAAACAAACGTTTTTAAGAATTGGAATACAACATTTATTTCCATATATTTATGACTCCTCGAGGCGGCGGGTTGGCAGTATCATTAGCACGCCGGACCAAAATGCTTGGCAGCGTATCGTCCCTAATCACGTTGAGTTCAAATTCTCCTGAAGTCGACATCACCTTTCATCCTTTCGGGGTGGATAAAATTAAGGACCAGTTCAGCGCTGAGATCGATGCAATCGATTTACCCCACTTCCCTTCTAAATTGCTGGCCTTGTGCCAAAATTTGAAATTAATACTTTACGACTCCCACTCCAAAAGTAGGGCTGGTCATGGGTAGCTCGTAAGGATCATAGCTGACTTAAGGGTAAACAGTTACAACAACTAGCATCAGTTTAGCCTAGGAACTCTCCAGCAGGCCATGGATCATTTGGTACCAGGCCCCACACGGAAATAATAAATTTGAAATTTTTATTTTATTGGTTATCACAGTCTGTAGAGTGTATTTGTATTATGTATGTAATATGTGAGTGTGTGTGTGTGTGTGTGTATATATATATATATATATATATATATACACTCTTTTACTCTTTTACTTGTTTCAGTCATTTGACTGCGGCCATGCTGGAGCACTGCCTTTAGTCGAGAAAATCGACCCCAGGACTTATTCTTTGGATGCCTAGTACTTATTATATAGGTCTCTTTTGCCGAACCGCTAAGTTACGGGGACGTAAACACCCCAATATCGGTTGTCAAGTGATGTTGGGGGGACAAACACAAACACACACACATACATATATATATATATATATATATATATATATGTATACATATATAGGACGGGCTTCTTTCAGTTTCCGTCTACCAAATCCACTCACAAGGCTTTGATTGGCCCAAGGCTATAGTAGAAGACACTTGCCCAAGGTGCCATGCAGTGGGAATGAACCCGGAACCATGTGGTTGGTAAGCAAGCTACTTACCACACAGCCACTCCTGCGCCTATATGTATATGTGTATGTATATATATATATATATATATATATATATATATATACACATACACTTTCTCCTTGACAGACGACAGAGTTGCGTTCCATAGTTGTTTGTCAATACGATTTTCATTCAAACACAACTGATGCTTGAGAGCGACTGAGTGAGAGACAGTGGCAGGCAGAGGATGCCTGGGTCTGAGGGAGGCCTGCGTTGCCAGATGCTGCCATAGTTGTCATACACACAGCTGCCCAACATCCGAAAATCGATTTTTCAATTTATTTAATTTTTTTATTTCCTATTTTTTTTGTTGTGGTAAGCCGCATAGGTCATAAGCCGAGGAGAAGGCCTATATATATATATATATATATATATATATATATATATATATATATATAATCATCATCGTCGTTTAACGTCTGCTTTCCATGCTAGCATGAGTTGGACGATTTGACTGAGGACTGGTGGACCAGGAGACGATTTGAATTAATCATGCATCCGTCCACTTGTAGCTTCAAGATTTTGTTGATATAACTCTGTTTTTAGAATGACATTGTAGGATATGTATAAAAAGCTAGATCTGGTTGGTTGAACTAAAACAGGTAGAATCTGATGTGGTCAGATGTGGCTGGTATCAACACTGAGAGGGCTAAAGATTATACAACTTTTAGACAGAAGTATATTTTCATGTGTCTGTGTGCACATTTCTCTGCACCAATCTGCAACAGGCGTAACGGAATCAAACCATTCTTTATTCTACCCCTACCCCACTTCTGCCAACACCTCAAACTCTTTTGAGGTTTTCATTAAAAGACAACATAGAAATTTTAAGGCACAGATTCTTTTGATAAAACATTTTAATTATATATTCAGTCTCTGTTATAATAATTAACTTCATTTAAGTCACTAATTAAAGTCTTGCAGTAAAAAAAACCTGCATGCAACAAACTTTTATTTCCTCTTTCGTTAAATTTGTGAAATTTTCAATTAAAAAAATTATTTTTGTAATTGTATGTTTATTTTTTCTTATTTTACTTTTACGACTTCATCGTGACTTTAATAACATTTAAGAAAGGTTTATCCCTAATTATATTCATTAGTTCTCCCTTTAAGGGACTGTAAATTCTATGTTCATTGCCCTAATGATGTTAATTATCTTCCAAAAAATAGAAACAATATTTTCTGCTTCTGCAATCCTTTTCCATTATCTCCTGTAGATAGTTTTCATATTAACCACTAAAAGAGAGATATTTGATAAAAGACAAAAAATAACGGAAATCTGAAAAAAGCTGTCATTTGCAAAGCGCAGAACTAGGAGTATCTCTGCATCTCACAATATAAGGAGAAGTTGCAGTTAATGGCAATAAAATTTCGAAGGGACGTATCCACTTACCACATTCAAAAGATTAAATCTCATTTCTCTTTTTGTTGTTGTCTTTGTTTTTCAAGAATTTCTCCTTATCGTGATGTACAGGCAAAATTGTAAAAACATCAAACAAAATCTCTGCAATAGAAAGTCAGACTTCACGTTCTGAGTTCAGACCCTGCTAAGGGTCAACTTTCATTTTTATCAGAAGTTGATAAAGTTAGAGCATCTTAAATATTTGAATGAATTATTACAAAGGGCTTAGAAGAGAACTGTTAGTTTGTGTGTGTGTGTGTGTGTGTGTGTTCATGGCCTTTGATTTCCTTTTGAGAACCATTTCATTTATGTGGCTGAAGTGTCGCTCAATCAAACATGCATACATGTGCAAGGAGACTGGACTATCAAATGATTCCAGGTTCAGTCCCACTGTGTGGCACCTAGGGCAAGTGTCTTCTACTATACCCTTGGACCAACCAAAGCCTTGTGAGTGGATTTGGTACACGGAAACTGAAAGAAGCCTGATGTGTGCAGGAGTGGCTGTGTGGTAAGTAGCTTGCTTACCAACCACATGGTTCCAGGTTCAATCCCACTGTGTGGCACCTTGGACAAGTGTCTTCTATTATAACCTTGAGCAGACCAAAGCCTTGTGAGTGGATTTGGTAGATGGAAACTGTAAGAAGCCCATCATATATATGTATATGTTTGTGTGTTTGTATTTCTCCCCCCCCCACCATCACTTGACAACCGGTGTTGGTGTGTTTATGTCCCCATAACTTAGCTGTTTGGCAAGAGACTGATAAAATAAGTACTAGGCTTACAAAGAAAAAGTCCTGGGGTCGATCTGTTTCACTAAAGGTGGTGCTCCAGCATGGCTGCGATCAAATGACTTAAATAAAAGAATAACAGCTTGTATCATGTACCTTCTCCATATTTGTACATTAGTTACAATGCGTTTCACATTATTTTGGTTTCTGAATGATGCCACCCTGCTGGTGGCTCACATCTGACCGGAAGGATATTCCGGTGCAGGGCGACCCATATACAGATGAGATGACCGGAACAATGCGTATTGAAGTGTTTTGGTCAAGAACACAATGCACTGCCTGGTTTGGGAATTGAACCCATGGTCTAGTGATTGTGAGTGCAATACATTAACCACTATGCTACATGCCTGCAGAATTTGAGCTCAGAACGTAAAGACAGACTAAATACCGCTAAGCATTTCACCCAGCGTGCAAACGTTTCTGCCAGCTCGTTGTGTTAGTCATGGAGAAATATTACCTTACAAGTAAAGGTTGTTGATAGAAAGGCATCTGACCATAGAAAATTTGGCTCAAGGAATTCCATCTGACCCATGCATGCATGGAGAAGTAAATGTTACAATATATGCAAATAAACACAAAATACTTGTCTCTTTTATACTAACATGGATGGTTTAACAGGCAGGGCCCGAGTTGGAGGACTGTATTGAACTCCAGTGTTTGTTGTATGCGGTTTCTAAAAGCTGAATGCTTTTTCTAACTCCGACCACTTTACAGTGTGTACTGGATGCTTTTTCATGACAACAACACCAATGAGGTTGCAATGTCACTTGAAAAACCAAGAAAAGACTCTTGGTTGAGTTGGGGTTCTGGTAGAGAAAAATATGGCTGTTCATACGTCTGTAAAGAATTAACACTTCCTTCTCCAAGCTTAGATTTGAAACCGATGGATTTCTTTCAGTTTCCGTCTACCAAATCCACTCACAAAGCTTTCGTCAGCCTAAGGCTATAGTAGAAAAGATTTGCCCAAGGTGCCACACTGTGGGACTGAACCTGGAACCATATGGTTGGGAAGAAAGCTTCTTAACACACAGCCATCCAGTTCTTTAAAATAAATTCTAAGTAGCTGAATATTCCACAGTTACATATCATCATCATCATCGTTTAACGTCCGCTTTCCATGCTAGCATGGGTTGGACGATTTGACTGAGGACTGGTGAAACCGGATGGCAACACCAGGCTCCAATCTAATTTGGCAGAGTTTCTACAGGTGGATGCCCTTCCTAACGCCAACCACTCAGAGTGTAGTGGGTGCTTTTACGTGTCGCCCGCACGAAAACGGCCACACACGAAATGGTGTCTTTTACGTGCCACCCGCACATATACCCTTAACATTTTTGTTACCGTATTTCTGTTAAAATCTATTGCATTACTTTCATGAATTTTGAAAATGATGAATAATTTAGTAAGATAACTTTGTTTTTATTAAGTTGGTGCTTGGAATAAAATTCAACATGAGGTTTTGATGGGAAATTTAAATTTAGATTACAGTAATACCTTGCTATATCATGGTTCACCTATCGCGCCCTCAGTATGTCATGGATTTTTCTGGCTAATCTATGTAAATTTATATCATGGACTCCTCAGTATATCTAGGTTCCTGTAGCTGATAGGTATCTATGTTTTTTTTAAAATTTTAATTATTTCTGTGAGAGATTTTGGTATGTCAAGGGATTGTGTTGGAAACTCCCTTCGACGATGAATGACCATGAGATTGCACCTAGAAAGTTGCCCTTCGAGGCACAAGTCCGGGCAAGGTTGTTGAAAGAAGACCAGCAGTCGCCCATGCATACCAGTCTCCCCTCTCCACACCACCAATGTTATCCAAGGGAAAGGCAAAGGCTGATACAGCTTGGCACCAGTGATGTCGCAACTCTCTCTCTCTCTATATATATATATCGCCATCATCATTTAACACCCACTTTCTGTGCAATAAATATATATATATATATATATGACTATAATGAAGGAGAATGGAGTGAGAGAGACTCTTTTTATTTCATTGCTTTACAATTGTTTCCTCGAACATCAATCTCGTGTGCATTGCTATATTATTCAACAATACATACAGCCATTAATACGTGAGGTGTTCTTGATACATTATCAAAGGCTGATTCTGAAGAATCACATGGAAAGGTTATCTATTTAATAGGGAACTCCAGGATTAACACCCAAATGGAATTATAATAATAATAATATCTATATAAAGGTAGGATGACAGATAAACACTGGTAGGCTTGAATTGTTTGTTTATATGGAGTACGAAATACAGATTACAGAATAAAGACAAAAGAAATTATGTAAAGTCTTATATGGGCAATTGTTTTGGGACATAACTTATGTAATAACCAGATTCATTCATAATATGTGCATGATGTAAGGTGTGTGGCACACCTTAAGTTCCAAAAGAATTAAGGCAAGTAAGGTGACTCTCCTCAAGACAAAGATGGCAAATACAAACATAGGTGTAGACAGACATATAGGTATGTATGTGTGTCTGTGTGTCTATGTAGGTATGTATATGTGTGCAGATAGGTATGTATGTATATATGTGAAGGTAGGTATGTACTGGGGCTAGGCAAAATAATGAAAACACCTTGTTTAATGGGAGTTGTAGTCTTTGATAAGGAATTGGCCTAACTTTGGCATTAATCTCACTTTGATAATTTGAAGAATTTGACTCCAACATGTTCTGAATAGTTGTTAGGGGAATTTTGAGTAAAACCTGCTTTGGTTCATTCAGTGCTGGTGATAAAGAGAAAGAACTCCTCTCTTGCTGTTCCAAATGTACCATAAATGTTCAATTATTTTGAGATCCAGTGATTGTGGAGACCAATCCAAGACCTTCACTTCCTCACCCCTTTCTCCCTTTCTCTCTCTCTCTCCCTTGTTTCTTTTTTTTTCTCTTTTCTCATGTTGTCTCATGGTTAGTTTCTTTTTCCATGAGACATTCACATGCTGGTCTTCATCAGCCACATGTGATCCCAACCGACTATGTGGTCTTAATCAACCATGCGTGTTTTTAATCTTCTACATGTGTTTTTAATCAACTACATGTGTTCCTAATTAGCTACTTGCTTCTAATCAACTACATATGTTTCTAATTAGCTACATGTGTTCCAAATCAGTTTCATGTGATCCTAATCAACTGTATGTTTTTCTAATTGACTTCATGTGATCCTAATCAACTGTATGTGTTTCTAATTGACTTCATGT
Source organism: Octopus bimaculoides (assembly GCF_046866305.1). Classification (NCBI taxonomy): domain Eukaryota; kingdom Metazoa; phylum Mollusca; class Cephalopoda; order Octopoda; family Octopodidae; genus Octopus; species Octopus bimaculoides. Next base: position 62,004,262 of record NC_142940.1, read on the forward strand.
GATCCTAATCAACTGTATGTGTTTCTAATTGACTTCATGTGATCCTAACGGACTACATTTCACCTTAATCATCTACATGGGATTTTAATCCTCTACCTGTTGTTTCTGCCAGGAAGTAAACTTAGAGGATGGAAGGTGGGGAGGGAAACTATCTCCAAGACAAATATCTGTGGTTAACGAAGAAGGAAAATAATAAAGAATGCTAGCTAATTAATTAATGGATTAAGGTGGTGAGCTGGCAGAATTGTTAGCATGCCAGGTAAACCGCTTGGTGGCATTCCGTCCGTTTCTATGTTGAGAGTTCAAATTCCACCGAGGTCAGCTTTACCTTTTGTCCTTTATGGGGATTGATAAAATAAGTACCAGTCGAATACTGGGGTTGATGTAATCGACTTAGCCCCTTCCCTGAAATTGCTGGCCTTGTGCCAAAATTTGAAACCTTTTAATTAACGGATTCAATGTATGGCAGCTTGATCTATTAGAAATAGCAACTAAATTGTCCTCAAATCACATCCATTCATCTTAAAAGATAAGACACATTAGATGATGTAATCCGAGATACACTGTACCTGAAGAAAAGAGTGGATGACCAAGGCTAACTTAAGGATTAACCCGTTAAGTTCAAGAGTACTTAAATTTCTGAATATTACTTCAAATTTTTTACAGATGATTGAAAACAGGTTAAAATGAAAAAAAATAATTATTAAAACTCCTTTACTTTAAGTAGAAATGGAAATACTCGGTGTCCTATAAATAGGACATTGAAACAATGAGATATAGCTTATTTAAGGTTCTCTTTTAGTCTCCTATTTATAGGACAGTGGGGACTTTATGGGTTAAGCAAAATAGCTTCTGATATTTGATTGAATAACATATCTGAAGATAGACAGGAATGAGGGAAGCAGTTTGTATTTACAAATTTATGGTTTTTGCTCAGCCCTTGGGCATCTCTGATTGTGCTGAGCAGAGCTATGGTCAGACATTCCAGCCATAATCAACTCATTTGTTTGCTTTTTTTGTAATATCTCCGACTATATTGACCAATATCTCCAAACTTTTAAAACAGAGTAGGATGTAATGTGATTTTAAAAGAATGTCTAGTGGTTAGGATTCCTGGCTTTCACCCAGGCGGCCCGGGTTTGATTCCCGGCATGGGAACGCTTACTGAGCGTCACCTTCCTGGCACTTGTGCCAGTGGCATGTGAAAAGACATTTGAGCGAGTTCGTTGCCAGTGCCGCTGGACTGGCTCCTGTGCAGGTGGCACGTAAAATACACCATTTCGAGCATGGCCGTTGCCAGTACTGTCTGACTGGCCTTTGTGCTGGTGGCACGTAAAAGCACCCACTACATTCTCTGAGTGGTTGGCGTTAGGAAGGGCATCCAGCTGTAGAAACTCTGCCAAATCAGATTGGAGCCTGGTGCAGCCATCTGGTTCACCAGTCCTCAGTCAAATCGTCCAACCCATGCTAGCATGGAAAGCAGACGTTAAACGATGATGATGATGATGTTGCTGCTATTTCTAACTGGTCAACGGCCATGTAGAAGCTTTATTATTGGCTCAAAATCTCATGATGTCAATTTGAGGTTAGATAATTCCTATTCAGTGGAACCTCCATGGCGGTGATGTGGTGGTGTTTCAATAGCTGTCTGTTGATTGGTGTTTTCTTCATAAAGACTGGCTTTTTTAACTTCAAAGATGTATGTGCTGAAGATTTACCATTTGTAGTTTGAAATCGGAGAATATGGAGAACAGAAGAAAATGAAGAAATACTCAAACCATTTGTTTACTAATAAGCTTTTTGATAGCTTCCACATATCACGCCCTTCTTTATGTTCTACATCCTGTTCTTATGTAAGATAAATTGATTATTTTTAAAAATAATTTTATTTATCATACCTCATTCTTACGAAGGTTAAATGGCTCAAATATGCCACCTGTCTTTTAATAGAATAAATAGTCAAGTAGCAGCATTTATTTGCCATTCCCTGGCTCTGTGGCCAGTTAGAAATGTTTATTTACCACACTCTATCTTAAATAGTTAAGTTAGTGTTAACATATTTAAAGCAGAGAGCATTGAAAGAAAACGAAACTAACCAGGAGTAATTACATGGTGAGACATTATATATAAAAGGGGTTGATGTAATTGACTTACTCTTTCCCTTGAAATTATTGCTGGCCTTGTGCCAAAATTTGAAATCATCACCATTATTATTATTATTATTATTATCATTATTATTAAGGGGACAAGCTGGCAGAATCGTTTGCACGCTGGGTGAAATGCTTAGAGGTATTTCGTCTTCTGCTACATTCTGAGTTCAGATTATGGTGAGGTTGACTTTGCTGTTTATCCTTTCAGGGTCAATGAAATAAGTACCAGTTATGCACTGGGGTCAATGTAATCAACTATTCCTCTTCCCACCAAATTGTCAAGGCCTTGTGCCTAGAGTAGAAATAATAATAATAATTATTTTTAAGGTGGTGAACTGGCGGCATTGTTAGCATGCTGGGCAAAAAGCTTAGCATTTTGTTTGTCTTTACGTTCTGAGTTCAAATTCCACCAAGGTTGACTTTGCCTTTCATCCTTTCAGGGTCAATAAATTAAATACCAGTAAAACACTGGGGTCGATGTTATCGACTAGTTCCCCTCCTCAACAATTTCAGACCTTGTGTCTATAGTAGAAAGGATTATTATTATTATTATTATTATTATTGCTGCTGTTGTTGTTGTTGTTTTAGGCTGCAATCTGAAAGAAGTGTTAGCATGCCACACACACACTACACACACTTGCACCCACACTCAAGCACACACACCACCCCCACATGCCCCCCCACACACACAATGGGTTTCTTTAAGATTCACTCACAAGGTTTTGGTTAGCGTAGGGCTATAGTTCGAAGTTACTTACCCAAGGTACCATGCAGTGAGACTGAACTCATAACCACGTGGTTAGGAAGCAGATTTCTCACCCCACAGCCACACCTGCCGCCTATCAATGTTAAGCGCCGGCATTTGTTTCAACCGCTTAACAAGTGGCTCAGGTTCTGTCTTCTTGACTTTGTCACATAAACCATTGCAGTGCAATGGTGATGCAACAGCAATGAGTTCTTCATCTTCTTGTTCAGCAGCTGACAGAACATGCACGTGGAGCTTTTAAGTGCAGACTTCTTGTATAGTTTGCACTCACTTTCATGTTTGACACTCGATGAAACAGCAGTACATGTAGTAGCGTGAGACAAGCTAGAATTTCTTTGAGACTGACTTACACTATCTTGTAGTAAGTGCAAAATTGTTGGCTTCAGTCAAATCATAAAATGAATTCTAAATAAATCAGCCTAAATTCAAACAATTCGGAATATTGACATTTATTTTGTTGTATCTAAATAATTTCTTTCTAACCCTTTAGCATTGAGGTTACTTTGTCAAAGGTAATACTTATTTATTCATATTATTTGAATGGCTGTGTGGTAAGTAGCTTGCCTACCAACCACATGGTTCCGGGTTCATTCCCACTGCATGGCACCTTGGGCAAGTGTCTTCTACTATAGCCTCGGGCCGACCAAAGCCTTGCAAGTGGATTTGGTAGACGGAAACTGAAAGAAGCCTGTCGTATATATATATATATATATGTGTGTGTGTGTTTGTGTGTCTGTGTTTCTCCCCCCCCCCCCCACATCGCTTGACAACCGATGCTGGTGTATTTATATCCCCGTGCTTAGTTACAGGGACATAAACATACCAGCATTGGTTGTCAAGCAATGTTGGGGGGACGAATACACACACACACACACACACACACACACACACACACACACGACGGGCTTCTTTCAGTTTCTGTCTATCAAATTCCACACAGAAGGCTTTGGTCGGCTTGAGGTTATAGTAGAAGACACTTGCGGAAGGTGTCATGCAGTGGGACTGAACCTGGAGCCATGTGGTTGGTAAGCAAGCTACTTACCACAAAGCCACTCCTGTGCAGTAAGTTTGCTTCCTAACCACATGGTTCTGGGTTCAGTCCCACTGCAAGGCACCATGGGCAAGTGTCTTCTACTATAGCCTTGAGCCAACCAAAGCTTTGGATCTGATGGAGGGAAACTTAAAACAAAACAAAAAACCCATCGTGTGTGTGTGAATGTATATGTGTTTGTGTCTGTTTGTTCCCCCACCACTTGACAACTGGTATTAAGTGTTTACATTCACAAAAGAGGATTACAAAAAACAAAAAAAAAGTAGCTCTGGGATTGATTTGTTTGGCTAAAATTCTTCCAAGCATTGCCCCAGCATGGCCGCAGCAGTCTAATAAGTGAAGCAAGTAAAAGAATATCATAACCTTCTAATCTATGTTTCGGACAGAATGGAAAACAAACATTGAAAAGAAAACAACCAAGTAAAAAAAAAAAATGAAAAAAAAATGTAATGAAAAAAGCAAAAAAGAAGCAATATAGTTTTTCTCCATGTGAACACTTGCAGCCCTAATCTAGCTTGTTGTTGCCCTCGTTTTGATGTTAGATGTTTATAAGATTGTATTTATCTTGTCTGTTACTATTTCCTGCCATGCAACAACTGCCAGACTTTCTTAATTCCTGTGTCTGTGTTTTGTAAACCTTGATAAAAACTACTGTTGCTGCCACCCACCCCCACCACTGCTAATGCCACCGTCAGTACCATTACCACTGTAAGAATCACTGCAACCAATACCATCAACTGTTGCTGCTGCTGCCACCACCACCACCACTCACCATCACCACCACGACCACTGCCAACATCACCACAACCACCATCATCACCACCGCCGCAATTATAATTACCACTGCTATCATGATTATTCCCACCACCATCATGACCACTACTGTTGCTACCATCTTCCCCTACTGCTTCTAGTCATCTTTCTGTTTCTTCCCCCACACCCACCCGTTCTACTTTTATCTTTCTACTCCCCCCCCCATCCATCCTTTCACCTGTTATGCTACTGTTTCTCTTTCTCTCTCACTCTGCTTCTCAGTTTCATTTTCTCTCTCTCTCTCTCACTCTACCACTTACTCCCCCCCTCTTGTTACCTCTCACCGTTTCTGTTCCATACCTCTGTACCAATTCATTTACCTCAGAGTGTATGGAGATATTTATTAGGTGCAAACCCTTATATTTTACGCAAACCATACATGAAGGCCTTACAAGGACTGACTAAAAAGTATCGGGCACCGGTGCTATAAAAAGAAAGCTGCAACACATACCTGTTTGGTGTTTAGTCCCCTTCTGATGTGGTCCCCTTCTGAAGCCATACACCTTATCCAGTGTTGTATCCATCGATGGAAGAATTCCTGGAAGTCCTATTTTGGAATAGTTGAATAGCTGCTTTGTCACGTTCTCTTGGATTTCTTCGATGCTTTGAAATCTTTTTCCTTTCAAATACAATTTGACTTTTGCCTTGATTTTGGGGGGTCATAGCCACAGACTCACAATTCATCATCATCATCATTGTTTAACATCTGCTTTCCATGCTAGCATGGGTTGGACAATTTGACTGAGGACTGATGAAACCAGATGGCTACACCAGGCTCCAATCTGATTTGGCAGAGTTTCTACAGCTGGATGCCCTTCCTAACGTCAACCACTCAGAGAGTGTAGTGGGTGCTTTTACGTGCCACCGGCACGAAGGCCACACCATTTTTAAAAGCCCTTTCTTCTTCCTAGACACGGTCAAGGAGATCCAGCACAGCTGAAACCTGATCTTCTTTTTGAGATGACCGCACTCTACACATTTTACTTCCAAGCACTGCTATAAACAACAAAAGTGAGCGAGAATGTTACGACTTAGTGTGCATACGTGACAGAGTTCAAGGTCAGCCTGTGCCAAACGGATTCACTGTGTGTGCTTTAGCTCTGTTACCATAGTAACAGTCTTGACACTTTTTGATCAGACCTCATATAATTAATTCCTACACTAATACAATTTACAACAAATAACATTTAATAAAATAAGTATCAGACTTTTATTTAATTTGATTAAAACTTTTCAATGCCACCATATCAGAGATCTGCTTGAAACTTAGTGTATATATTATATAGTTATATCTATATATTAACGAACTATATATTAACTGGTCTTCATTAATAATCCGTTGCTAATTTTATGTGATTGATTTTTTTTTTTTTTTTTTTTTTTTTGGTGTTTCACTTTCTGACAATCATTTTCTAGAATAAATCCATTCCATTTCTTTTTTTTCTTTCTTGTTTAAAGATTTGAACATGAATTTAATAATTTAATATTTTTAGTTTTTAATTTTACGTTTTCTTTTTCTTTTTCAGGTTCTAGGTCGTTAAAATAAAAAAAAAAAATCATTTCGTCAAGCATATTAGTATATCATATTTTTAAAATAATATATATATATTTACGTATACATATATAAAGAAAAAAAAAAGTAAAAAACAAAAAAATTAATAAAAAAAAATTCTCAAGAAGGCAAATTTTTTTCCTTCTAACTGACAAATTGATTATATATATATACATACATATATATATATACATATATATAAATAGATATCTGTATATATATGTATATATATTTTTAATTAATTTGTCAGTTATTCCTTTTATAAGAATGCATAGTAGTATCTTCATTGAATTACTTGTCTATGAATGTGTGGAGAATTACGTAAATGGTACATGGAACTTTGGGCAACAAAAGCAACAGCAGGGTAGAATTTGTGCAACTGTGTATACTAATTGGACATCTTGGGTCCCAAAGACCAGCGCAATCTTTTATGAATTTCCGGAACAGTACTCAAAGCAGGATTCAATATATATATAGCAAATAATTCTTGGTATAAATGGCTGTTATATAGATATTAACGAGCCAATCTTAATCGGTCACATTGACTTCCAACATAGTTTTTTTCTTTTCTTTCTCTCTCAACTTTTATATAAACATGGAGTCTAGTGTTGACCAAGAGACTGATGAACAGGCTAAACTAAAGTCCAGTTCATTGTCCCCTAAAGTTGTGAGACCAAAACTGCCTGCTTTTTCCTCAAGCTTTAGACCATCCAAAAATCGCTCTAAAACAGATCCTGGCAATGCAGGTGAAATTAGTCGGGCTGTTCTGGAGGACATGAAACAAAGAAAACATAGTCGTCAGCGACTATCTCGATCTCAACCGTCGAAAAGTTCCCAAGCACCAACGTCAACTCCCACATCTCCTGTGACTGATTCACAGAGATCAGGATTTTCTCGAAGACAAAACCGGAGTCTAAAGCTTACAGAGTTAACGGATAAATTAAAATCTGGTCCTAGTTCAAACGATATTTCATGCAACATTCCATCATCCAGCGATTTGTCGACAGTCGCACCCTACGGTACTTTAAGGAAAATTCCTAACATTGAAGACTTCAGTCAATGTGAGCAAATTTTAGACTCACCAGACGACAGTCTGTATGAAAGCGGCAGTCCAAAGATGCCTGAAGATTTATCAAAGATGGAATCGGGAGAGGCTGTACCATATTATTCTCATAAAGATGCAAAGGATTCGATGTCAGAACAATGTCTAAGTAAACTGGAAAGTTCTTCTGTTTCTTCAGATTGTTTGCCTTCTCCAGATGATAAATCTTTGGATGATGATGGGACTGGCACCAGTGAATCAGACACCAGTTCAACAACGAGTGGCCCTTATATCTACCAACCTCTGAATCGTGACTCTGAATTCTTCAAACTTGCCAAAACTGCTCCACAACGAAGAACTGGTATAACTACTTTGGCAACACGTAATAAAGTACAAGCCATTTTTGGAACTAGCCACCCAATGCAATTGGCCAGTTTCCAGCAGCCTGATGAAGACAAACGTTCCGAAGAACATTCAGGGGGTCACCCACCTCAACGATCTGAGTCTGTCCATGTTCCAGGCTCACAACGAAAAGCCCACCGGTTCATTAAACATTCTTCAAAGCATAAAGCTTCACCAAAAGAGGAAGGCTCAATTGATAGTAATGGATTTGGTACTTTGAAATCTGAAGAAGCTTCAGAAAGTGCACCATCAGACCAATCTCGAGATAATCTCACACTGTTAGCTGCTGGCAGCTGCCAATCTACGGATGGTCAAATAAATACTGATGATGAAGTGCACTTTTCTGAATATGCAGATGAAAATATTGTTGTGGAAGTCTCAGACAATGAAAGATTTGAAAAGAAAAATGGAAAACTAACGAAACCAAAGTCAATAAGTGACCCAAGCGCTGACAAGACCAAAGTTTTGTCCGAAATTAGCAAAGAAATAAACTCATCACATGCACACAGTTCACCTGTCTTATCACGTGACATAACAGAAGATGGGGGGCCTTTACAGCAATTCCAAGAAACCAATAACCCTGAACTTGAACTAAGCCCATATTCAGAAATAGTTCTTCCACATGCAAGCCCTAAATCCTCAAACCCAGAGCGCCGTATATCTCAAGAAAGCCAAAGATGTCAAAGCCCAGGCTTGGAATCGACAATAGAAGAAGGGGACGAAAATGAACAGTACCCCGACGATTCCTTGTTAAAACCTGACAAGTTGATCTATATCGGATCATCTGCCCCCACAACGCCTCACAATCAGTCTCCAACAAGTACCCTTGAACGTCCTCCACACAACCTCTTGAGTGTTCCTATGACGCGAAAACCCATTTTAAGAAGTATGAGTTCAGCCAGTGTTCTTCAACATGACCGGCGCATGTTCAACACGGCGAACAAAGACAAGGATGTTGTTCGTAAATTTAGTATAAATTCTGATGACTCAATTCCGGGAAATATGAAACCTGGTACATCGGTGCCAGAGTTTGCTTCACCTCTCAGCGACAATGGCTCTTATATCACTATAAGCATGCCAGATGTCTGGAAACAAAATGCTAATGTATTTGACTCTTCGGAAAAGGTCCAAGCCTACGTTAAGGTAAGTTGCTGTTTGGGATTAATTTTCCGCACTTTAATAACCACCAGTTTCTGAGTTTAGTCTCCTATCTATTACAGTCTTTGTGTTTGTGTGTGTATATGTTATATAGTTATGTTGTTGTTGTTGTTGCACACATATAAACACATAAATTTGTGTGTATGCATTTGTACATATAACTTAAAAGAAATTTTATCTAATTTTCATGTTGTTTTATTGGATTCTACGCATTAAAAATAACAGTAAAAAAAATCAAAAAACAAACCTACTAACTCAGTTTGTGAATTTTTAAACATGACATTTCCTAAATTAAAAAAATATTTTTTGTCAAAGCAGTATATTTCAAGCTCCAAAGTAGTAGTAGTAGTAGTAGTAGTAGTAGTAGTAGTAGTAGTAGTAGAAGCTAATAACTTCAGTGCTTACTTCCATTGTCAACAAATCCTCTTTGTTATATTGTGTGTGTGTGTGTGTGTGTGTATTAGACTGTGTGTATTTTCGCGGAAGTGTTTGTGTTGAAGTACTTAAGGATTACTACTGTAAAATATTTGGTAACATTTTGTTTGTTAGAATATTGTTTCAGCTTATTGTGATATATCGTTGTTGTTATTGTTGTTAATTATTAAGGCTGTGAACTGACAGATTCGTTAACACAATGCACAAAATGCTTGGCGGCATTTCGTCCGTCTTTACGTTCTGAGTTCAAATTCCACCATGGTCAACATTATTTTCCATCCTTTCAGGGTTAATAAAACAAGTACCAGTTATGCACTGGGGGAGTGATGTAATTGTCTTATCTCCCTCCCCCCAGATTGCTGGCTTTGTGCCAAAACTTGAAATTATTGTTGATGTTGAGGCAGTGAACTGGCAGAGTTGTAAGTACACTGAACGAAATACGTGACGGCATTTCATGTCTTTACACTCTAAGTTCCAGTTGCACCAAAGTCAGTTTGGCTTTTTATCCTTTTGGGGTTGATATAAATAAGTTGAACATTGAGGGGCCAATGTAATTGACCTACCCCCTCCCATAAAATATCTGGCCTTGTACCAAAATTTTAAATGATTATTAAAGCGGTGAGAGAGGATTCGTAGAAATGCTAAAATGTTGGGGTGAAAAAAACGTATTTTGTTGTGATTCCTTTGTATTCTGATTTCAAATCCTGCCAAAGTCACTTGTCCTTTTCATTCTTGTGGGATTAATGAAATAAGCAACTGGTCAAGTTCTGCAGTTGATTTTTGACTCTACACTCTCTTGAAACCATCCGAGACCTTGTCACTGTGTAAGCAATCATTAGTATTGTTGTCTAAAAGGCGCAAGCTGGCAGAATCGTTAGCAAGCTGCACGAAATGCTTAGCAGCGTTTTGCCTGTCACTATGCTCGGAGTTCAAATTCCACTGAGGTTAACTTGCCTTTCATCCTTTCAGGGTTGATAAATTAAGTGCCAGTTACGCACTGGGGTCGATATAATTGTGAGTATCAACTATATATATATATAGAAGCATCAGTTGTGGCGTGCAAGAGAGACGATTGCGCTGGTATGGACATGTGGTGAGAATGGAGGAGGATAGCTGCGTGAAAAAGTGCCACACCCTAACAGTTGAGGGAACCCGTGGAAGAGGTAGGCCCAGGAAGACCTGGGCTGAGGTGGTGAGGCAAGACCTTCGTACATTGGGCCTCACCGAGGCGATGACTACGGACCGAGACCTTTGGAAATGGGCTGTGCGTGAGAAGACCCGGCAAGCCAAGTAAGATCGTTGCCAGTGCCCCTGGACTGGTTCTTGTGCGGGTGGCACATGAGATGCACCATTTTGAGCGTGGCCGTTGCCAGTACCGCCTGACTGGCTCCTGTAGGATTTTCGAGCGAGATCGTTGCCAGTGCCCCTGGACTGGCTTGTGCGGGTGGCACATAAAAGACACCATTTCGAGCGTGGCCGTTTTCGTGCGGGTGACACGTAAAAGCACCCACTACACTCTCTGAGTGGTTGGCGTTAGGAAGGGCATCCAGCTGTAGAAACTCTGCCAAATCAGACTGGAGCCTGGTGTTGCCATCCGGTTTCACCAGTCCTCAGTCAAATCGTCCAACCCATGCTAGCATGGAAAGCGGACGTTAAACGATGATGATGATGATATATATATATATATATATATATATATATATATATATATATAACTCACAATATATATACACATAGACAATAGGTGAGTTGAATATGCTCAGTATAGAAAGCATGTAGTAGTGCTCAAATGAGTGGCTCATGTACTAAGCATATCTTGTCCATGTATATCAAGCCTCATTGTGTTTATATGCATCGCTCTCTCTCTCTCTCTCTCTCTCATATATATTTATATAAAATTTTCAGGATCCAGTGCAATTGAGGTATTTAAATAAGTCATCCACGTACTTACTAAAGTAAATACGGATTTGTACTTCCATACATTCACAAGTATGGACCAAATACACAATGTATACATAAAGTCACACAGGAGTATATGTTGGCTCACATTCCACAGTCCATTGTAGGTTCAAGATCCAACGCAGAGAAGGTTCTGAGTGTGGTGAAGTTTAAATGATATCAGATGGACTGAGGTTCACTACAGCTGTTTCAAACATGTTCTTTAATGATGAATAAAATCAGTTACATGTAAAGAAAACAAACGTTTTCTTCAGGTAAATTAAGAGTAAAATTTAACATTTAGGATTTTTCATACAAATAGTATATAATGCATATTGACCCCTTTCATCTTGGTTATATATTCTGTATATCTTGAACTACCTCTGACAAGATTTGGCTTTCAAATAATTTTTTTTTCCATTTTAATTAATTTTCTGAGGGTCTAGAATTGAAACAGCTGTAAGAGATGTCAATTTTTAATAAATAATAATTTATATATATAGTGAGCATGCCAGTTAAAAGACTTAGTAACATTTTGCTTGTCTTCAAATTCTGAGTTCAAATTCTGCTGAAGTTGGTTTTGCCTTTCATCCTTTCAGGGGTCGATGAAATAAGTACCAGTTGAGTACTGGGGATCAGTGTAAATTGACTTATCCCTTACCCTGAATTTAGGGTCTTGGGCTAAATTTTGAAACCATTATCATTAAAATTGTTATTATTATTAAGGCAGTGAACTGGCAAATTGTTCTCACGCCTAGCAAAATGCTTAAGCAGCATGTTGTCCACCTTTACGTTCTGAGTTCAAATTCTGCTGAGGTCAGCTTTGCCTTTCATCCTTTCGGGATTGAGAAAATAAGTACCAGTTGAGCACAGGGGTCGGTGTAATTGACTTGCCCTCTCCCCCACCCCCAAATTTCAGCCCTTGTGCCTTTAGTAGAAAGGGTTATTTATTGATGAAATTTTGTCGCTTTAGTAGTGTTATAATAATCTAATTACTCAGGTGTTAATGGGTTTCCTTCTTTCTTGTTTTATGTTGCACTTTATGTATTGAATGTTCTTTTGATTCTGTTATCCATATTATAAAAAAAAACTGGCACTTCATTGGTTACGACGAAGGTTCCAGTTGATCCGATCAACGGAACAGCCTCCTCGTGAAATTAATGTGCAAGTGGCTGAGCATTCTATAGACATGCGTACCCTTAACATAGTTCTCAGGAAGATTCAGTGTGATACAGAATGTGACAAGACGGGCCCTTTGAAATACAGGTACTACCCATTTTTGCCAGCCGTGTGGACTGGAGCATTGTCAAATAAAGTGTCTCGCTCAAGGACACAATGCATCACTGGGAATTGAACTCATGACCTCATGATTATGAGCCGAATACTCTAACTACTAAGCCACATGTCTTCACATATTATAACGAGGTGTTAATTACGGATGCAGGTAATGAAGGCTGACTTGGAACTACAAGACCACAACAACGAACTTGCTCCTCTATCTCAACTAACCAAGCGACTATCGAATAACGAGTATTTGTAATAGGTTAATTAGTATAGCACCAGTTCACCGTACGAACCAGAGAAATTAGTGGTGTCGGTAGTTTGACACAAGTAGCAGGTAAAGAGATATGACTAAACATTTATTGTTGTTTAACCTAAGGTCGGTCCTGGTCCAGTAGGTCTATGACCGAAGATGTTCCACTTGCAACCATCTTGTCTGTGTATGCCCTTTCTGTTAAGGTTGAAGGGCAGAAATTTTTGTGGGAGGGGAAATGTTGGTTACATCGATTCCAGTGTTCAGTTGGTACTGGTTCTTATTTCATTGACCCAGAAAGGATGACAGGTACAGTCGACCTCAGCAGAATTTGAACTCGGAACATAAAGATGGATGAAATGCTAAGCATGTTGTCTGTAATGCCAATAATTCGGTTAACTTGTTGCCTTATGTCTTTGTGTCTATCAAAGACCATTTGTTCAATGCATACTTTGCTACCTAAGATGGTAAGGGAATGTGATTTAAGGGTAATTTGGCTGCTATTTTAAGCAGGGCAAGTTGACTCTGGCTAGAAATTACAAAGATTTGAACCCTGCTTCCCTCTAAATTCTACAAGAATTCTTGTAGAGATATATTTTTGAAGACGTAAATAACGATTATCTTTGCTTTTTCTCTTTATTTCTATTCCTTGTTCAATTCATTAGACTGTGGTCATGCTGGGGCACCTCTTTGAAGGGTTTAATAAAAAAAAAATCAACTGCAGTACTTGTTCTGTCAATTGCTCTTGCTGAACTGCTAGATTACAGGGATGTAAACGAACCAACACTGTTTATCAAGCAGTAGTGGGGACAAAGACAAACCTGGACACCTATGCATGCACACGTGTGTGTGTGTGTGTGTGTGTGTGTGTGTGTGTGCACCTGCATACATATATGTATTTATACGTGTGTGTGTGTGCATGCATACATATATGAATTAATCCGTGTGTGTGTGTGTATGTATGTGGTAAGCATATAGATTTGTTGTGCAGTGAATCTCTGGGTGTCACCCCAAGATCTTGGCAGTTGACTCAAGTGAATTACAAACGACTCTTGAAATAAGAGCTACTTCACAACAACAACAACAACAACAAAAAAAGAATAAAACAACAATAGTCTCCATCATCATCATCATCACTATCATCATCACCATGCAGTCCCATTCCTCATTCTCCATAGATTAAAGTCATTCTATTGTTTTGTTGTGATGTCCCTCTGTCCCCCCCTGGCACCAGTGACCCTCAGTAACCTTGGTGACCAAGTGGCTATGACTCAGCCAGCTATTAGCAGCCACTTTTAACTTACACTCTTCTTTAAACATGTCATCTTAAATAAAACCAGTGTTTGTATGTAGTATGTCTGGCTACACATCTGTTTATCAGTGTAACACACACACACACACACACACACACACAGACTTTATTATAATGTGAAGGCACATGGCTCAGTTGTAAGAGCATTGGGCACACAGTCATGAGGTAGTGAGTTCGATTCCCAGACCAGGCTGTGTGTTGTGTTCTTGAACAAGACCCTTTATTCCACGTTGCTTTGGTCGGCCCGAGGTTATAGTAGAAGGCACTTGCCGAAGGTGCCACGCAGTGGGACTGAACCCGGAACCATATGGTTGGTAAGCAAGCTACTTACCGCACAGCCACTCCTGCGCCTATGTATGGATTTTGCAGTTACAAACACATATAGGAAGAAATAAGGAACCTCTAATTAGTTTCTTGACTTGCCAGAAACAGTAGCTAAATCTTCCCAAATGACACCATTGTGTCTCAAAAAAACAGAGGACTTCATTGGATAATGAACTCCTGGAGACGCAACGTCTACAGAGAAGATGGGATGGTCGCTGCTGAAATGCTTGTGATCATTACAGAATGAAATCAATGTCACCATTGTCGTCATCGTCTTTTTAGGATGGTTGAAAGCTAACATATTTTCATTTGCCGTGACCCAGGGTGATAATGTTATTTGTGAAGCTCTGTGTTTGATCTACAAGAGACCAAGATCTCATGAGAAAATTATCCTAGAACGTGTGCTTTGGTGTGTGAAAATTAGCAAAGCAGGCACGAGCATACTTGTAGAAAGCCAAAAATTTTAATTTATTAAATTACACCGTTAGTGAGAACGATCATTATCTTGTGGCTGTTAATTAACTAAGACATTTTCTTGTGAGCCATTTCTGATAATGATCATTTAGTTATTTTGGCTTAGGAAGAACATTGATTCGTCATTGCAACAGTTGATTTGACAGCAAAGTTTGTTAAAGGAATCAACATGTTCTTCTTCTCTATCTCCCGAGGTGGACTGGGCCAGTGAGAAATAGATGTTGCAGTATTGTTCCAGTGTCATGGACGTGTCATGTCCCATCAACCCTTTAGCCATGGTGCACGTGTCCTAATGACTTTAACTCTTGCAGCTCCGCCACCCCCGTCAATGTTTTATTTTTGTGTATTTTATTATTACAGTCATGTTGCTGAGAACTGGGTGTTGTGATTTCATTTGTGCTACACTGAAGCCCCTAATTCCATCTAATCTGTCACTGACTTGCAGTTAGGGGCCTTGTAATTTAAAAACAAAAATATAGTTTCCTTTATTCCAATGGCTCTCAACCATTTTTTTGCCTATGAACCCCTTTGCTGTTATCCAGGGTGATGATATTTGTAAAGCTCAATGTTTGGCCTACAACAGACCAAGATCTCATGAGAAAATTACCCCAGAATGTGTGCTTGGTGTGGGGAAAATTAGCAAAGCAGGCACGAGCCTCATAGCCATTTGAGGGTTAAAAAAATCCTGTATTTTTATAATTAAATATTATTGGGAAATGTATAAAGACCTATTTTATATAGGTGCAGGAGTGGCTGTGTGGTAAGCAGCTTGCTTCTCAACCACATGGTTCCAGGTTCAGTCCCACTGCGTAGCACCTTGGGCAAGTGTTTTCTACTATAGTCTCAGGCCGACCAAAACCTTGTTTGCCAACATAATGTGGCAGTCTTGGTTAGGATGAATGTTACTGTTATTTAGTCCCAGGAAACATCGTCTCCAGCTGGCTGTATGACACACTATCTGTGTCCTTATATTTTCAAACAGTGGAGTTCAGCATCCCCACTCAGCACAAAGCAATCTCTGTGGACTGCGGTTTCTGGGTGCTTTGCCTTTTCTCAGCACACAATAACTGCTCAGCTAGAGACGGTGCTGCTAATGTGTTGTCTCCAGCTGGCTATACGACACAAGTTCCCTATCGTTCGATGTGGTTAGCCAGATGTCGGTTATATCAGAGTGCTAATAAGGGACCTGCTTGGATTCAAAATCCCTATTCCTTTACGTTTTATAAATATACATATATATAAATACACACATATATACACACATATAATACACATATAAATACATACACACACATACATACACACATAAATACACACATATATAAATACACACACATATATAAATACACACACACATAAATACACACACACATATATACACACATATATAAATACACACACACATATATATAAATACACACATACACACATATATAAGTACACACACACACACATAAATACACACACACATAAATAAATACATACATAAACATATATAAAAACACGTATAAGCACACACACACACACACACACACGTAAGGGATAAAGGGAATAGAAATAGAAAGGGGATGCTTGTGACACTGGATCATAAACCCTCACACAACAATTTCACCCTCTCCTCCCCCTTCCTCATATTCTTATATAACCCACCCCACCCCACCGATTCCCTTGTACCCCTGGTACAGAAACCCCATACACCTTTCACATAAGCCTCTCAGGTAATCCGACTTCACCTCTGCACCCATAATTCCCCCCTCCCCCTCTCCCCACACCCTATTGCCTGTGGCATAGTATGGCTGTTGTTTGTGGTGACCGACCCAAAGCAAGGTCGAAGGGGGGTCCCTCTTTACAAACTCTACCCCCTAAACCCACTTTGCAGCTTCTAACACTGCATCCACCCTCCCCACTCCCACCCCCACCTCTGTATTACACTAACACTTCCTCATCTTATTTAACTAACCCTCCTCTTTTGCCGCCTCCTCCTCCTCCTCCCACCATCAAAAGACGATGCAAATTCCCCCCTCCCTCCACGCCCATACACTACCTCCCCTCCCCCATAACAACAGTAGCACTTTCTTGGAGGTAAGTTATATGATGGTGGTGGTGGTGGTGTTGGTGGTGTTGCTTATGATGATGATGGTGGTGGCATTGAGGATGGTGGTGGTGATGCTGATGATGTTAGTGGTGGTGGTGCTGATGGGCTGTTCCATTCTCCTCCTCCTCCTCCCCCCGCCTTCCTTTCCTCAGCTGTTTCTATTCTTGCCTGTTGCTCACTTTACTCCTCCATACAACGCCACCGCCATCACCACCATCGCCCTCGCCGCCATCACCCCCCCCCTTGCCGCCTCCTCCACCAACGCTGCCGTGTTGTTGTTCAAACTGCAAATTTCTCTTCTCACCCTACTCTATATTTAGAAAACTCTATTCCTTTGCCATATATTTTCACTGGAGGGATAGAGATGCCATCTCCCCCCCACCTTCTCTCTCTCTCTCTCTCTTTCTCTCTTTCTCTTTCTCTCTCTCTCTCTTTCTCTCTCTCTCTCTCTCTCTCTCCCATTCTCCCCCCCACACACTGACATACATAAGCTTATTTTTGTATTTTTGTCTCTTATTCTGTAGTTTTTCTTCCATTTAGTTATATTTTCTCTTAAATGGTGCTTGTGTACATGTTTACACACAAGCACATACACACACACACACACACCTACTCAAACATACACACACACGTACACACATACACCTACACAAATATACACACACACACGTACACACACATACATACACATACATACATAAATACGCGCACATACATATATGCATACACATACACACATACGTACATGCGTGTACACACACACACACACACACATGCACACAGATACATACGTACAAACATTCATACACATGCATACATACTCATATGCATATGCGCACACACACACACACATGCATGCATGCATGCACATACACACATTTCCATGAAGGTACAGGTTTTTAGTTAAAACACCATGTAAATCATCATCGTCGTTTAACGCCCGCTTTCCATGCTAGCATGGGTTGGACAATTTGACTGAGGACTAGCGAACCAGATGGCTGCACCAGGCTCCAATCTGATATGGTAGGGATAAGTCGATCACATTGACCCTAGTATGTAACGGGTACTTATTTAATCATCCCCTTGAAAGGATGAAAGGCAAAGTCGACCTCGGCGGAATTTGAACTCAGAACGTAATGGCAGATGAAATACCGGTAAGCATTTCACCTGGCCTGCTAATGTTTCTGCCAGCTCACCGCTACATATATATATAGTTAACTGTTCTGTTAAGGTAGGATCACCAATAAGAGTACTTCAACCAGTGAGAGATAAATATCATTTAATGTACACAGTATTTAGAATTAACCCTACTAATAGCTTCTTGGCAGATTTATATAACATGCCTTGTGTCTCCAAGCAATCTTCAGACTCACAAGGCACATCATATAAACAGATCCAACCATGCGCTCTGAGCTAGAGGATTGCTTGGAGACACGAGTGTAAGTACCTTGGAGACACAAGGCAGGTTATATAAATCTACCTAATCACAGTGTCTCCATGGCAAGAAACTAGTAGCTCCTATCTTAAATACTGTATATACTAAATGATTATATATATATATATATATATATGAATGATATAATATATATATAATATAATATATATATATATATACACATATATATATATATATATATATTTACCTTAAGTAATGATTTCTCTGTTATGTTTCTAAAATGGTTACATGAATATTTATCTTTTATTTATTTACTTTATCTTGTAATATTTTCTTCAAATGTTAGAGAACCTCTTAACTGATCACAGATGTAGCTCTTGAGCATGTGTATGCGTATACACATACATACATATATACATACATATATATATATATATTCTTAAATTTGATGTTTATGTATGTTTGAGTGAGAGAGTAAGTGTGCATGTGTCTATGCACACACACACACACATGAAACTATGACCATGAACCAATTCACTTAAAAAGACTAGGTGTGGACCAGTACTAATATCCAAAATAGGTAGTAGAGAGACACACAGACACCAAACAGCTCTCTCTCTCATCCCACGCACCGTTCCCTCACCACCACCACCACCTCATTAAACCCCTGAACCTAAATCTCTTTGTCAGACCCCCCCCCACCTCCATCTCTCCACCACACAACCTTGAAATCTTGCTGTGAGTTTTGTTTGTTTGTTGGTGTTAGAGGAATAACACTGTAAGGCGGTGGCGGCGGTGATGTTACCTCTGTACTTGTTCCTTGTTAGTCATGATGATGATGATGGTGGTGGCGGTGGTGGCAGTGGCGGTGGTGGTTGTAGTTGTGAATGTGTTTATGTTGTAATGGTAGCTTAGGTGAGTGATATTGCTAAATTGTTGTTTGTGGTGGTAGTGACGATTCTGTTGGCATAGTGCTCGCCATAGTGGCGGCAGCAATGATGATGATGATGTTCTCGTTAATTTAACAGTCTGTATGTGAGTGATATTGTTGTTATTGTTGCTTGAAGTAGTGGTGGTGGCAGTAATGACGTTGCTGATGGCGATGATGGTGATGATGCTAACAGCACAATGATGGTGGTATTGGTATTATTGCTGGTGAAATTGTGGTGGTGGTGGTGGTAGTGTTGGTCTGATGATGGAAGTATTGTGTTGCTGTTGTAGTTTCAGTAGTGGTGGTGGAGTTGTCAGCATAATAATGGTGTTGGTGGAATGGTGGTGGTAGTAATGTTAGTCTGATGGCAGTAGTGGTAGTAGTGTAACTGGTGTTGTGTTATGTTGCTGTTGGTGACAGTGTAACATTGGTGGTGGTAGACGTATTGACGATGGTAATGTTGATGTTGTAGTAGTGTAATGGTGATTGGTTCTCATGTAATAGTGAAATGTAGTGACATGCTGGCGCTCCGCCAGTTGTGAGAACAAGGGCTCCAGTTGATCTGAGCAGCCTGCTTGTGAAATTGATGTGTAAGTGGCTGAGTACTTCACAGACGTGCATACCCTTAATGCTGTTCTCAGAGAGATTGAGTGACACAGAATGTGACGAAGCAGGTTGGCCCTTTTGAATTACAGGTGTACAACTCACTTTGTTCATCTAAAGTATACTCGATGGAGCAATGTGAAATAAAGTGTCTTGTTCAAGAACACAACACACTGCTGGCAATTGAACTCCTGGCTTTACAATCCTGAGTCAAGTACACTAACCACTAAGCCACATACCTTCAGGTGGTGATGTATTCTACAAAATACCAACATGATCACCACAACTATCACCATATCACCACCACAACTCTGACTACATCCATTACTACATCACTGCCACTACTACTGCCACACCTACAGCCATACTACCACCTCTACTGATCACCACAATTATTAACAAAACCACCAGTTTTATTTTAAACAGAAGCCATTAGGTAATAAATACACTAATAGTTATTGTATGCATGCAGCTGTGTGTGGATATATATATATATATATATATATACCAGGGTAAGTGTATATATGCGAAACAAGGTGGAAAAAATAGTGCTCAAACACCAGAGATAGAGTAATATGCTTTATTAAAATGTAGCAAAAATATTACAAAAACTGTTACTCAGTTTCATGTTCCCGTGTCCGACATACACGAACATGAAACTCTGAGTAACAGTTTTTGTGATATTTTTGCTGGTCTTTGATAAAGTATATATATATATATATATATATATATATATAATATATATATATATATATATATATATATATATATATATATATATATATTATTGTGGACTCTCTCGTTGTTTGACGATGTATGAGGATTCGACAATTTCTTGCTGAACAACCATGCAGTTGATTTGTTTATAGTGATCAAATGTTTGTGTTGCACATAAGCTCACCTCCTCCATCAAATCAGCATCACTTGTGCACAGTGTGCCACCTGTCAAATGATGAAATGATCGCAGAGCAATGTGAAATGAAGTGCTTTGGTGAAGAACACAATGCAACGCCCGGTCTGGGAATTGAACCGACAATCTTGCAATTATGAATGCAACACCGTAACCACTAAGCCTTGTGTGTGTGTATATGCACACACACACACACACACACACACACACACACACACACACACACACACACACACACACACACACACACACACACACACACACACACACACTCATGTATATGTAGAAGTTCAGGGCTCAGTTATCAGTCTACTTTTATTCATCATATTCCTCGAGGCCACAACAGAGAGATTTAATACCAGTTGCCCTTGGGAACTACTATATGTTGATGACTTTTTTTCTTTCTTAAAGTAGAATCTGTAGTATGGAAGTAGAAAAGAAATTCCAGGTGTGGAAGCAAAACCTGAAATCAAAGGGCTTGAAAGTTAATTTAGTATAGACCTAAGTTCTACTAAGCAGGAAAGCAGACAAGACTCTACTCCCTACACAAAAATGGCCCTGCTCAATATGTAGGAAAGATGTAGGAAGGAATTCCATATGGTGTACTCGGTGCAAGTGATGGACCCCCTCCCTCCACTCTTCTAACTTTGGCAGTATTCAGCTAATGTAATCATAAGCAAATTATATATACATATTCCATCCCCTTTTGTGTTACCACATACCTCCCTTTTTCCCAGGAACCACTTTCTAAAATTCATCCCTCGTTCTCAATATTATCCCTCCCCACTTTATTTTCCATTGATCACCCCTTTCTGTGCCTCCAGTTTCTCTCTCTTCTCTGACCTACGTCTTAGAACTGCCATACTTCATCTTTGATACCTTCCTATCTCTGCTATCATTCTCATCAATCTCTCATATCTGTTGTCAACGGCTTTATCCTCCTACTCACTATAGCCATCCCTACATACCTCTGACATCCATCTCTGTCATTGTACATCTCTCTCTCTCTCTCTCTCTCTACCCCACCCTCAACGGCTTTATCCTCCTACTCACTATAGCCATCCCTACATATCTCTGACATCCATCTCTGTCACTGTACATCTCTCTCTCTCTCTCTCTACCCCACCCTCAACGGCTTTATCCTACTCACTATAGCCATCCTTACATACCTCTGACATCCATCCCTGTCACTGTACATTTCTCTCTCTACCGCACCATGCACATCATTCTCCCTATTTTATGATCTATCCACTGTTGCTTTCCACCTTTCCTGTACTACCACTTACCCCCTCTTATTTCTTTTTCCTTCCACCCCTCTCATACTGCTATTTAATATAGCATATACTAAATACACAGGTGACCTGACAACACAGAAGGTCAACCAACTCCTCATCAGTTATGCCAGAGGGTCAAACGTTATATATTTGTATTTGTATATAGAGTGTGTGTACCAATGTAAGTCGGTATTTATATCCCTAAAAGGAAGCAATTTGCTAAAATAAGGCAACTGGCAGAATGCATTGATCTAGCCATTTGATAAATAGAGATTGATAAAATGAGTAGCAGATGAAGTACTGTGATTGATATAATTGACAAAGCCTTTTAAAGATAATGGTCCAGCATGGCCAAAGTCCGATAAACAAAGAATAGGGGACACGCACGCACGCACGCACGCACGCACGCACACGCACACTCTCTCTTTCTCCATGCATACACACTCTCTTTCATGCATACTCTCTTCTCGCTCTCTCTCTCTCTCTCATATGCACACATGATTGCCCAGCAAGTGATAAATATGTATTTTGCCTCCCATGGTGGGATCTGTTCTGTTTTCTTTGTTCTCTGTGTGTGTTTATCAAGTACATTTGTTCTCATGGATATCTGAGAAAGTGCAGAAAAGTATCAGAGGAACCTAAGCGAAGCTGTTTGTCGGTTGTTGTGGATGTCTTGAGAGAAAGCTTCGTAGTAAAACAAATAGATAAAAAGGAAAAAAAAAGGAACAACAAAACTATGAAGCATATAAAGAAAAGGATCTAAAAATAAACACACACACACACACATTTATATAAGGTGTGTGTGTGTGTGTATGTGTATATATATATATATATATATATATATATATATATATACTCTTCACCACTTTTGCACAATATACTGTGCATGTGTTTGTCTGCTTGTGTGTGTGTGTGTGTGTGTGTGTGTGTGTGTGTTTATAGTATGTTATATAATATTCCTGTGTATATTGTGTAAGAAAGCTGGAGTGTAGTCAACATTCACCGTTTTTTATGGCCAGTATCCCTCCCCCACTTTCCTGTTTTTGGGAGATTCCTCTCCTTCTCTATCCTCACCATTAATCTTAGTAGTAGTAGTAGTAGTGGTGGTGTTGTTTGTGCTTTATAATACAGAGGAAAACGTTTAGCATTTTTCCTTTTTTACTTGTTTTGACTTTTCTTGTTTGTCTCTGGATTTTGTGAAGTTGCTGGATTGACCTGTTTGTTTAGCCAGCACCCCCCCGCCAGTTCCCAATGAATAATATCTATAATTAAATACATTCCAGTCATGACTACCCCCTACTTTTTAATCTGGACACAACTTATTTTGGATATTAACTAATATGTCTTAACCATTTAAAAAAAACAAATTTTTTTTTTTAAGGCTCTGAATTTTTGGGAGATAGCTACTATTTTTCCTAGGTTGAATAACAGTGCAGCAGCTTTCACCATGGATTTGGATATCCCTGTTTCTACATTTTCTACGGCTTTTTTCTAGTTCCTTCGACACTGGCAATTTGGTTCACTAAGTGACAAATTTTGCTTCAACCTGTACAATTCTTTATTTTCCATAAAGATTTATTTACTTTCTACCCGTTGTATTAAGAAATATAATTTCCGTTACCCAGTTATTTTCTCCACCCATGTATTTCAATATATGTATATAACCATGCCTAGAAGGAAAGTGTCAAATTTGTCTACAATGTTTTTCACCAACCACTCATTTACCCCTAGCTTCCACATTGACCACCAGATGAGGGGCCCTGTCAAAGGCTTTCTCCGTGTTGACAAATTTAGTTTTTCTACTATTGCATCTGGCAATACTGATGACTCAGTACTGCTAAATGCAGCAGAAGCATGAAACCAATGGTGACTTTCTTACTGGTTAGGTACCAGGAATATACTGTTCAACTGTATGAATGTATAATAACTCAAATTCTCTTTCAGAGTGTGCTTTTTGTCTTCTTACTTATGGGCAACTGACTGATAATATAGGTGTGTGTGCATCGGGTGACTTGGTGGAGTAGTTCCTCTGACAGGGGAACATGTGGTGCTCTTTGGTGCAGCTTGTCTGCTTTGGTCCTCACCTGACACCCAGCTCTCACTTGTGGCTCCTCAAAGCTGCCAGCATGCAACAGCGGCCATACCCTGAGCAATGGCTTCCACAGTTTGGCCAAACCATGATGAGGATAGCCGATGGGTTTCAAACCTTCAGTGAACTTGGGCTTGTCTACCTATGTATATGAAGGCTTGACCTGGTAGACTGTGCAGAAGAAACCACCAGATTGGTTCAGCGTTATAGGAGGGTAATTCAGTAAGTGTTTGCACGTGTGTGTGTGAGTGTCTGGATATGCGATAAAATTGACCTTGGTATTAGAGAGGTACTCTGTTCCATTGATATTGGAAAGATGGAGTGCAAAGTTGAACGCACTGGAATTTGAACTTAGAATGTAAAGAGCGTTAATTAGATACTGCCAGGCAATTTGTTTGACTCTCTGCCGATTCTGCCAATCCTCATACATTTGCCATTTTTTCATGTGTAAGCGTGCGTGCGTGCGCATGCCCTGCCAAATGTTTCATGTTGATTTTCTCTGCTAGCCATGTGTGAAACTGAAGGTAGAAAATGTGTGTTTGTGTGTTAGAGAATTAGGAGATGGCTAAGTCAAAGAGTATAAATATCTTCTCTGTTCAGAGATGAAAAGAGAGCGAGAGAGAGAAGCAGAGCGACAGACAGACATTCGGTTAGTTGATAGCTGTATTGAAGACTAGATAGGTAGAAGCAAATGTTGGTGCACACACAGTTGTGTGTCTTTGCAACTGTCTTACTTTTCAGTCTAATTTCTATCTTTCTCTGCCACCAATTGTCTCTGTCTGTGACTGGTGCCTGTTTCAAGGTGTCTGGCTGTATATATGTCTCCATGTCAGTATGTCTATGTATGTATATGTTTGTCTGTATGTACAGCTGTTTGTCAGTTTATATGTCTTCCTACCTGTTTGTATGTGTGTCGATTTGTACGGCTGTCTACATATATATTATATGTATATCAGTATATATGCCTGTTTGTTATATTTGTCTATCTTGGTATATAAAAATAAATACATTTATGTGTGTGTGTGTGTATGAATACTTCTGATTGTGTATATATCTCTGTTTTATGTGTATGTGGTTTGATGCGTGTATATGTTTTTATGTGTATGTTTTTTTTTTTATATGCATGTGTATGTATCTTTGTGTGAGTGAATGATAGGGGGATACTGGTTTAGCAAACAACACGCACACGCACACGCACGCGCGCGCGCGCGCGCGCACACACACACACCATTCACAGGGAAAAGTAGAAGAAAAATTAAGAAATATGACTTCTACAATGTTTAAATGTCTAACTTTGTACAAATAAGAATTGAATGACTGAAGCAGAATCAATAGAAAAAAGTGGAAATTTTACCTGTGAGTGCGTTAAATTGTAAGGCACCAAAAGAGAATGACTCTCCCCAGACGCAACAGAATAATGTAAGATTGTTTTTATTACAACTGAATATAAAAACGTGTGTGTGTGTACTGAGTTAAAATACAAAGGAAGCCATTTTTGATTAAGTGCTCAATGCCTTATACAAAGCAAAATTACATAATTAAATCAAGGAGTTTATCTTTTTGTGATTAGCAAGTCATTGCTGTCCCATGAGATGTCATCTGGGGACATGCTTGAAATTGCTTACCCACTGAAATGGGAAAGAATATGGTGTAGAGGAAGAGATAAAAAGGGAGCCAGAAAGGGTTGGGTAGTAAAAGATGGAAGGGTGGGGGAGGATTTGTAAGGGTGCTCTGTTGATTGTGCTTGCTTCTCCTGATGACATAGAATAGAAATGATCTGCTAATCATAATGTGTGTGTGTGTGTGTGTGTGTGTGTGTGTGTGTGTGTATTGTCCCTAAAGATCTGGAGCAGCTAAAAATAACCGTTAATGATACTGAACATCTGGCATAACAAAAACCCAGCAGATGTGGAGAGAAATGTTCCTTGGGGGAATAGGCACACAAGGGGTTGGACTTTGATTAGGGGTACACTCTATGATCATTCTCTGCCTAAATGGTTCATGATGATGATTATTTTGTAATAATAATAACAAAACAACAGTAATAATAATAATAATAATAATAACCACACAGACATTCTTGCATCAATCAGCTTCATTATTGTTTTGTATCTGCTTTTCTATACAGGCATGAGTTGAATGGGTCTTGCAAATTTCTTGCAACTGGTTGCCACCCGTTGTCATCTATCACACAATAACAGACAAAAAATGGCAAACTTTGCCCTCCTCCTCCTCATCATCATTCTCCTCCTCATCATCATCATTCTCCTCCTCCTCATCATCATCATTTCAATGTCTACTTTTCCCTGCTTACATGAATCAGACAGTTATTTCTCTGTATTCTTCATCATTTATTTAAAAAAAACCTAATTAAAACAAAGGTAGTTTATTCCAACAGAATTATGGTAAAGAAAGGGTTAAATGCTATTCATTTGTAAACAAATATTTGAGGGTCAAAATAAGAACGAGCTGACTGATGAGAATTGATCCAAACCATGAATTTCTTGCTTTCTTGCGAAAACTTGTGACTATTTACTATACACTTTAGGCTTTGTGGCTTTCTTCTCCCCAAAAGAGGTGCCATATCCTCTCTCTCTTTGTCTTTTGCTGTTACTACAACCACTTCTCTTTTGAACCATCTTTCTTTTGTCATGTTCACCGTGGCTCATTGCCAAGACCAGTCACAGGCGAATTGTGACCTGTGGGACTTTCTGAATGGCATGCCTAACAAAAAAAATTAACCTTGAATGTTTATAGCAGCATGGATTACCTGATCATGAGCCATGTCTTATGCACCTCACTTCTTGAAAAAGATTGCCCATGTCTGGCCTAGACACTACATCAAACTCAGCATCCAATCCTATCACCTCAGAATGGTACCTGTCTGTCATTTCCACCCTACTCCCTACTTTCCCCTTACACACACACCAGACTACAGACGTTCAAGGTGAATATTAACAGCATCAGTCTGATAGTCTGAGGAAAGAAAAGAGCTGCAAATGTCTTGGATGCTGCCCTCTTCTCATCTGACCATTAAATAAAAGAAAGAAAAGACAGGATTATCAAAATGCAAATCAATCTGCAAATATATTGAACACAGAACATGAAGTGTGTATGTTGTTGTATATAATTAATCTTCTCTATTCTCTCACACTCACTGTGTGTATGCGTGTGTGTGTGTGTATGTGTGTGTGTGTGTATCCACATACGCGTTTAAGTTTGATATATACATACATGTGTGTGTGTGTGTGTGTACTTGTTTCTGTCTGTTGGTGGTAAGTATGTATGTATGTAATAAATACATAATGTTTATATGTATGTGTGCACTTATGTATATATGTATAGATATGATGTTGAAGACTATATATATATATATAGATATATATATAGATATATATATATATATATGTATATATATATATATATATATATATGTGTATATATATATGTATGTATATAGTGTTTATATGAAAATAGAACATTAGCTGCACCAGTTGCACTAGGGTTGGCTAGCAGCATGAACAGCCAGCCATAGAAACTGAAGGCAGGGCTGACAGACAAACAGACTGGTTTGGTTGGAAGTAAAAGTGAAGTTCTGCTACTGAGATGATAGAATGAACTGGGGTGAGGGAGGGGGGAGGGGAAATAAAGTAGAAGACTTTCACAGCACTTTGGACAAACAGTTAGTTTAGCCCTAGGTCAGAGCCATATCCTAGCAGACCTAAGATCCAAGGCATGCTAGCCTTGACCATCCTGTCTTTTTACTTCCCCACATACCTACGGCTGAGTCCTTATGTTTTTGAAGACAGCTGTAATTTTTGTTCTCCTTTCTTTGTTTCTGTCATTGGACTGTGGCCATACGGGGGCACTGCTTTCATGGGTTGAGTTGAACAAATTGGCCCAGTATTTTTTTTTAAGCCTAGTACTTATTCTATCAGTCTCTTTTGTCAAACTATTAAGACATAAGATACAATAAGAACAATAATAAACAAGTGAAGAATATATATATGGTGTGTGTTTATTTGACAAGAGAAAATTTTTTAATGACCCGGCACAGGAGTGGCTGTGTGGTAAGAAGCTTGCTTCCTAACCACATGGTTCCATGTTCAGTCCTGCTGCATGGCACCTTGGGCAAGTGTCTTCTACTGTAGCCCAGCGCCAACCAAAGCTTTGTGAGTGGATTTGGTAGACAGAAACTGACAAGAAGCCCGTCGTGTGTGTGTATATATATATATATATCTATATCTATATATATCTGTGTGTATATATCTGTGTGTATATATCTGTGTGTATATATCTGTGTGTATATGTTTGTGTGTCTATTTGTCCCCCAACCATCACTGGACAACCAATGCTGGTGTGTTTACGTCCCTGTAACTTAGCGGTTCGGCAAAAGAGACCAATAGAATAAGTACTAGGCTTACAAAGTATGAGTCCTGGGATCAATTTGCTCAATTAAAGGCGGTGCTCCAGTATGGCCGCAGTCAAACGACTGAAACAAACAAGAGTAGAATAGTATTCCAAAATACAACAATAAACAATATTGACACCGTTATAAATTGCTTGCTTTTAACGTTATAGTTGCAGAGTGTTTTGTAGTAGAGAAAGAAAAGACTGAGAAAGGAAAGGGCGTGTCCTCTTTGGGAGAGGACAGCCATAAACACTGAAGTGTTGTGGAAATGGTAAAAGACAACTATGAATCGACAGCTTCTGTGAAGCTGTGACATCATTGTCTTTTCAATGTGATGTTGGTATTGATGAATGGCCATAACTTAATTATACTTATTGATTTTTTGCATTGACACAATTCCTCCAAATGAATCAAATATGCTGTATTTTATATGGACGGTGGTAACTGAATTGGAGTCGTTGTCTTTTGCTTGTTTCAGTCACATGACTGTGGCCATGCTGGGGCACCATCTTGGAGAATTATTAGTCAAATGAATGAGACAAAAGACCAAGACTTCTGGAGGTATGCTGTGACTAAGAAGACCCGGCAAATAAAGTGAGTTCACAGCTGTAACCTACACCAGTGGCGCATAACCAGCCCACTCAAAAGTACCTTGGATCGTAGGGCGACATGCCTTACTTGAGGAGACTTATTGAGTCAAGTAAATCAAAATCAAATCAAATCACAATCAAATGGAAATTGTAGTTGTGATTCCTGTGCCAGTGGCATGTAAAAAGCACCATCTTAATGTGGCTGATGCTAGTACCACCTTGACTGGCTTCTGTGCCAGTGGCACGTAAGAAGTACCAACCGATCGTGGTCGATGCCAGCCCCCTCTGGCCCCTGTGCTGGTGGCATGTAAAAAGCACTCGCTACACTCACGGAGTGGTTGGCATTCGGAAGGACATCCGGCTGTAGAAACACTCCCAGATCAGATTGAAGCCTGGTGCAGCCTCCTGGCTTCCCAGACCCCTGTTGAACCATCTAACCCATGCCAGCATGGAAAATGGACGTTAAGCGATTGATGATGATATATAGACAGACAGACTGACAGATATATATCAGCCAATAAAGGAACCTCTATGTTATGATTTGATTCACTGAAACGAGTCAAATTTCCCTTGAATTTGTGTTTTAAGACAGGAAGGACACCTTGGATAATATGGTTCTGGGTGTATTATATCTAAAAATAAGATGGGATGTTCATGGTTGGAGAGCCTTTGATCTGTACCTGCTTATTCTGTGATGACCTGCAGCTAAACAGCTACTGTAACATCTTCAGACATACTGACACATGCATACATCTATGTACACATTCACACCTTCAAATGCTCATATAGACATGGACATTTGCACACACACACACACACACACACTACAGGCATATATACACATATGTAAACAAACACACACACATACCTAATACTTCTTGTGCTGTCTGTCTAGGTGTGTTAATCTCACCACAAACTGCCTCTATATTTACCTGTTTAATTAGTCTGTTATTAATCTTGTATTTACTTGATTTATATTAACTCGTGTACATACATACATACATATGCATGGGTGTGTATGTGTGTATGACTATGTGTCTGTCTACAGCTATTTCTATGTTTGTGTATAAGCAACTCTGTTGTAAATAACTATCTTTATACATACATATATATATATATATATATATATATATATATATACTGTATGTAAAAGATAGGTATAACATTATAACAAAATAAGTTTTGGTTTATATTTACAAGCACACACATCCTTATACATGGGTGGGTGTATATATAATATATATATAATGTCTATGGATGATTGTGTTTATGTATTTATGCATTTATTCATATATATATATATATACAAACATTTGCATATGTCTGTTTATGTGTCTGTGTAACTATATACACATGTTAGATCATTGTGTTTATTTATACATATGTATGCGTGTATGTATGGATGCTTGTATGTACGTATGTATGTATGGATGGATGTAGTTATATATTTACATATATATACACATGTAATAGCTATGTGTAACTGTTGCATATATTTATATACATATAAGCATATAAATATACACGCGTGTGGGTGTTGAAGCTGCAATCTGATCAAGTGATGACATGGAGTTTCCTTCACATAATCACACTGCAGAGTGGATTGTTGATGATGATGATTGTTGTTAAATAATCACTCTGCAATGTTTACCGTGTGTGTGTGTGTGTGTGTGTGTGTGTGTGTGTGTGTGTGTGTGTGTGTGTGTTACACCAAACCTCTTTCCTCTCAGGTAGGCTATATTTACCAACCCAGTCACATGGTAGTAATGCTTACTAAATATAGAGTGCTCTTTCTAACTCTCTCTTTCTCTCTCTCTGTCTCTCTCCCTGTCTCTCTCTTTCTCTGTCTTTCTCTCGCACTTTATCTCTTATTCTTTTTCTATCTCTCTCTCTCTTTCTTAGTATTTTCTTTCTCTATTATTATTTCTTTTACTCTCTGTTTTTCATTCTTACTCTCTCTCTCTCTTTCTTCCTATATTTACAACCCTCTCCCCATCTTCCCATCTCTAATTCTTTCTATTTCTTTCTCTCTCTCTTAGTATCTCTCTTTTCTTTCATTCTTACCATCTCTTATTCTTCCCATCTCTTTCATTCTCACCATCTCCTTTTTATATTACCTTTCTTTCACAGCCCTCCCCCATGCTGTCTCTTATTCCTTCTATCTCTCACTCTTTCTCTCTTACTGTTTTTATTTTTTCTTTCTTTCTTTCTCACATTTTTGTTTGCTTTCTGTTTTTTTTTATTTAGTTGTTTCTTTATTATTTTTCTTGGATCTCTCTCTTCCCTCATTGCATACTCACCTCTTCACCAAATCACTGTCCATCAGTATGTGTAGTCACACACACATACATACATACACACATACATACATATGTACATACATGGCTGTGTGGTAAGAAGCTTGCTTTCCAGCCACATGGTTCCGAGTTCAGTCCCAGTGCATGGCACTTTGGAAAAATGTCTTCTACTGTAGCTCTCACCAAAACCTTGTGAGTGGATTTGGTTGACAGAAACTCACAGAAGCTTGTCGTGTGTGTGTGTGTGTGTGTGTGTGTGTATATATATATATATATATATATATATATATATACACACACACACACACACACACACACACACACACACACACACACACACACACGACAAGCCCCAGCATATCCACAGCTCATGAGCTGAAACTAGATAAAATGAAAAATAAAATGAAATATATATATATATATATATATATAGCTGTGTCTGTTCATTCCTCTACCACTGCTTGACAACCGGTGCTGGTATGTTTATGTCCCCGTAACTTAGCGATTCGGCAAAAGAGCCTGATAGAATAAGTGCCGGGTTTATAAAAAGTAAGTACTGGGGGGTCGATACATTTGATTAGAAATTCTTCAAGGTGGTGCCCCAGCATGGCCACAGTCTAATGACTGAAATGAGTAAAAAAGAAAAGATACATATATATATACATTCATACATACATATATTTATAAAATCCATCTAACTATATGTCTGTGTGCATAGATGTATGTGCGTACACGTGTTTGTGTATCATAGTTATGGTGCGTGTGTGTGTTGCTTTGTCTTTATATCCAGTGATAGTCGTAAATGAGTGTCACTGTCATATGTGCAGTGTCATCCATTTCCTACATTCTGTGAAAAATGGGGGGAAATATTATATTATCTTGGAAACAGTTGAGGGTTGGAGACGGGAAGGGCCACCTGGGGGAAGAAAATCTGGTTCAAACAAACTCTGTGCAAGCATGGAAGAGTGGAGATTATTATGATGATGATAATGATGGTGTGTGTGTGTAATTTGTATGAAGGTATATATGTGTTGCACATGTGTATGTATATATGTATGTGCATGTATATGTGTGAGTGTATGTATTATTATATTTATATATAAAATGTGGATTATGCTATTTCAGGAAGTCTCAACATAGGAGCGGCTCGTTTTCATTCATTCCAACACTTGAGTGGGAACTCAGCTTTGGCTTAGCTTCATTACACCATGTGTGTGTGTGTGTGTGTGTGTGTGATATCCATATAAGTCAACCCCTCCTCTCTGCCAATGTTCCTGCCTTCTTTCTAAAAGGGGGTGGGGGCAGAAGCAAAAAAAGACAAACAGGTTGTTTTGCTCTCTCTCTCTCTTTTACTCTTTTACTTGTTTCAGTCATTTGACTGTGGCCATGCTGGAGCACCGTCTTTAGTCGAGCAAATCGACCCCTGGACATATTCTTTGTAAGCCTAGTACTTGTTCTATCGGTCTCTTTTGCCGAACCGCTAAGTTACAGGGACGTAAACACACCAACATCGGTTGTCAAGCGATGTTGGGGGGACAGACACAAACACATACACATACATGCATATATATATACATATATACGACGGGCTTCTTTCAGTTTCCGTTTACCAAATCCGCTCACATGGCTCTGGTCAGCCCAAGGCTATAGTAGAAGGCACTTGCCCAAGGTGCCATGCAGTGGGACTGAACCCGGAACCATGTGGTTCGTAAGCAAAAATACTTACCACACAGAAATTTTTTTTTTTTTTTTTTAAATTCTGTTTGGAAATGCATGTCTTGCTTGAAATAAATGTTATTAACTATTCTATTATTTATTTAGGCCCTGACCAGCTCCCATCCAAAAGTCTTCTAACCACGACACTACAAATCCAACGTGTTTTTTTGGTTTTTGTTTTTCTATAATACAGCAGGTTGTAATTTGAACAAGGTTTGGCTGCTATTTTTAGTAGGTTGAAAGACTAAGTAAACGTTCCCACATTGGTTCAAGTTTCAAAATAATATTGAGGTAGCTGTAATATTACAGAAGCAGTCCAATCATGACCATCCTGTCTTGTTTCAGGCATATTATATATATATATATATGTGAGAGAGAGAGAGAGAGAGAAAGTAGGGTATGCATTAGGGTGGTTGATACAGCTTGGCATCAGCGATGTCACAACTCAGTGTCTTGCTCAAAAACACAACACACAGCCCGGTCTTGGAATTGAACTCACTACCTTATGACTGTGAGCCTGACGCTCTTACCACTGAGCCATGCACCTTCACATGAAATAAGAGCCAATCACATAATAAGGTTGATTTAATCAAAGCATTAGAGATCTTGTGTTCATGTTAGAAATCTGTTATCACTTGTCAGTAATATATTCTATGAAACCAGCAGGAGAGGAAGCAGATGATTAAAGAGGTTGGACTGATGTTGCAATTGTGATGCTGATGGTGTTAGAGGAGGGGGTTGTTGTCAAGGGGAGGGGGAAGGGAGTTCAGAACTTCAGAACATTTTCTTACAGACTCTATTTATTATCCAAACCTACTGCTCTGTCTGTCTGTCTGTCTGTCTGTCTGTCTGTCTCTCCCTTTCTTCCCCCTCTCACACTCTGTCTCTCCTCTATCCCATCTCTTCCTCTCCCTCTCTTCCCATCTCTGCTGCCTGCCTCTCTCCCCTTTAACATCTTAGTATGTCTTTGTAAGTTCGAGAGGGGGTGGAGGGGAGTGGGTGCGGGAAAGAAGGAATTCCAGTGTACTCTGTACTCTACTGGATGGTCAGGGGTTCTCTCTGGAAACGATGATGCTGGTCATAAAATTCCGTTTTCTTCTTGTACTTTTTACTATTCTTGCATTTGAAGTTGTGTAGATTTTCCATGTTGTTGTTGTTGCAGTTGTTGTTGTTGTCGTGACATCTAATGATGACAGTAGCTAATTACAGTTGTTGTCATTGTGCATTTTTATTATTATTAAGGTGGCAGCTTGCCTTTCGTCCTTTTGGGGGTCAATGAAATAAGTACCAGTTGAAAGCTGGGGGTCATGCAATTGCCTAACACCCATCCCTAAAATTTCAGTTCTTGTGTCTATAGTAGAAAGGATTATTATTATTATTATTATTATTATTATTAACAACCCTTTCAATACCCACCCGGCTGAAACCTCCTCTGGCCCTTTAGTACAAATGCTTTGTTTTCATAAGTTTTGAATTAAAATCTTCCACCAAACCTTAGTCACAATTTATGTTCCAAACACTAGCTGAATGATAACCAAGTTATTGTACATTATTTACATTTGACGGATATTTGTCCTCATCTTGTTTGTTGTTAACACAACGTTTCAGCTGATATACCCTCCAGCCTTCATCAGGTGTCTGGGGGGAAATTTTGAACCTGGGTTCTCATTCCTAAGGTATTTTTCGATATTATTATCGTTATGGCATAGTGGTTAAGAGCACGGGCTTAATAATCCCAAGATCCCGAGTTTGATTCCAGGCAGTGACCTAAATAATATTAACAATTACATCGAAAAATACCTTAAGAATGAGAACCCAGGTTTGTAATTTCCCCATGACACCTGATGAAGGCTGAGGGTATATCAGCTGAAATGTTGTGTTAACAACAAACAAGATGAAGACAAATTTCCGACAAATGTAAATAATGTACATAATTCCTCATCTCTTAAATATAGAACTGTAAGTTATTGCACTAAATTCTTTGTTATATTTAAAATTAATTGAAAGAAACACAGAACATCTCAAAATAAATACGCTAACAAAAGGGTTAAGGAATGAGCTGGCAGAATCGTTAGCATGCTGGATGATAGAATTTATTTGCTTATTAAGGCTACCATTGGTTTCATGTTAAGAAAAATGTCTTAACAATTTTTCAAGCTACACAAGACTGTATGGTATTTGGGATAAATAATATACAGATAGATGGGAAACAGCTTGTTCAATATTAGTATACACACACACACACACACACGCACACACACATTTTCACACACTCATATTCTTATTAAGCATAAATCTACAAAGAACTGGTGATGTGCCATGTAAAAGGCATCCGGTATGTTCTGTCAAGTGGTTAGCATTAGGAAGGGCATCCTGTCATAGAAATCATGGCAAAACAGACAACTGGAGAATGGTGCAGCTCTCTGGCTTGCCAGCCTTCATTAAAACATCCAACCCATGCCAGCATGGAAAATGGGTGTTAAATGATGATGATGATGATATACAAGGAAATTACAACGTACTGGAGACTGATAACATTAAGTTACCAATTTATCTTATACAACCGTGTTAGATGAGATTGGAACTTATCTGCGCGCGCGCGCGCGTGTGCGTGTGCGCGCGTGCGCGTATATATTTATCTATATACATAATACACACACGCACACTCTTGTGTACACATTCAGATGGGCACACATGGGTGCGTGTGTGTGTGTGTGTATATATATATATATATATATATGTGTGTAAACATATATCTATATGTATATATCTGAGTGTGTGTATGTGTACATATGTATATAAATGAAGAAAAAAAAGTCTGTGAGTGATTTCGACAAGTTGCTGTTATTGTTCCTCTTGCTTCCCCCATCTTGGTGCTATTTTGGTATTTCTCTTCTTCCCTTCTTCCTTTTCTCTTTCTTGTCCTTCTTATCTTTTCTTTTTTCTCTTTCATTTTCCTCCTCCACCTCCCCTCCACCCTTCATCTTCTCTCTTTGCCCTCTTCTTTCTCATTCATTCTTCACTCTATTCTTTCTCTTTCATTCTGTTTTCATTCCATTTCTTTCTTCTTACCACCACCACCACCACTGCTTCTACCACCTATTTATACTTCCTTCTATTTTTCTTCCTTCTATTCTTTTCTTTCCTTCTTTCCTTCGCTTTCTTCTTTCTTCATCAATCTCTTTCCTTCTTACTTCTCTCTCGTTCTTCTTTATTCTGATTTTCGTTCTCCTTCATTCTTTCTACCCTTACTCTGTTCGTTTCCTATTTTCGTTCTTCTTCGTATTTTCTTTATTTATTCTCTTTCATTCTTCTTCATAATTCTTCAGTTAAGTATTTGTGTCATGGTATATTTTCTCGTTTGGCCAAATAGCTTAAATACTTCGAAGCTCTGTGTGTGTGTGTGTGTGCCTGTAAAGATAGCGTAAACTGTTGCACCGAAAGGGTGGTGGTTGTGGTGGTGTAGGGCAAAAGGGGGGGAGGCATAAGGTGGTGATGGGGGTGGTGGCGGTTGTATGTCTGTATGTTGTGTTGTATGTTGTGTTTGTTTATGTTGCGATAGTGTGTACGTGGGGGTGGGCAGGTGAACGTGGTGGGGGCAGGGGGTGGGTTGGATATGATATTAGAAAGTAGAAGGGCGAAGAGGGTGGCAGAGCAGTGATGATGATGATGATGATGGTCAGGGAAGGGATGATGGTGAAATGTTTAGCTGGCTGGATGTGTGTGTGTATATATGTGCATATGTGTGTATGTACGTGTGTGTGTGTGTGTGCGTGTTCCCCTTCCTCCTTTATTTTGTTGTTACGTCTATTTTTTTCATCAGGATGCTATCTTGTTCAAATACGTTTAGGGTACATGACCACCACCACCAACACCATCACGACACTGTCACAACACAACACCACCAGCATCACCATCACACTATAATAACCATCATCATCATCACTGCTACCAATACCACCGCCACTGCCACCACCACCTCCACTAACAACAACCATCATCATCACTGCTACCACCACCATCACCATCACCCGCACCACTGCCGCCACCGCCACCTCCACTAACAACAACCGTCATCACCACCACTGCTACCACCACCACCGTCACCACCACCACCATTTTGGTAAGAGTTATATTACATCTAGTTTATAACTTTCTCAGTTTTTACTGATTCCATTCATGATGAGTGTGGATATGTAATGGTGTGTATCAATGTGTAGGTGGTTGTGGGTGTGTGTATATGGATGTGTATGCATGTATGTATATATATATATACATTTGTATGTGCACATATATATGTGAGAGTATGTAATAGCGAGTACATCTGTGTGTATGTAATTAAATTCATTTGTATACAACTGTATATGAGAGAGAGAGAGACAGGTGAAGAGGAGAGAGGGTCAGATAGGGAGATAGTGAGAGGAGAGGTATTTAC
This sequence comes from Octopus bimaculoides, assembly GCF_046866305.1. NCBI lineage: Eukaryota > Metazoa > Mollusca > Cephalopoda > Octopoda > Octopodidae > Octopus > Octopus bimaculoides. The sequence goes on from NC_142940.1 coordinate 62,041,960, forward strand.
AGAAAGGAAAAACTAGACAAGCAGTTAGTGAGGGAGGGAGAGAGAGAGAGAGAGAAGCCAAGGTCAAACTATATTGGATTGGTTGTTCTTTCGAACGATACTGTGGTTCATTGTTCACTGAAAATGCTACAGTTCAGTGAAATTGTTCTGTGGTTTGCTGTTCACTCAAACTCTACCATGGATCATTGTTCACCGTAAATTGTACTGTGGGTCGTTGTTCATTGAAATTACTGTGATTAACTGTTCATTCAGACTGTATTGTGCTTTGTTGTTCACTCAAGCTGTATGTGGGTCATTGTTCATTGATATTGAAAGGTGGTTCACTGTTCTTTCAAACTGTACCGTGGTTCACTGTTCACTGATTTTGTACTGGAATTCACCGTCCACGAAAGCTATTCTGTGGTTCACTGAAAACTGCACTGTAGTTCATTCTTCACATGAACAGCACTGTGGCTCATTGTTCACTGGAATTGTATACTGTGGTTCACTGTTCATTCAGTATGTCAACAAATTCTGTCCAACCCATGCAAACATGGAAAAGTGAACATTAATATGGTGATAAATTGATATATTCTATACTCATCTTGATGATCACCTAGGAGTGTCTTTCTCTCTCTTTCTCTCTCTTTCTCTCTCTCTCTCTCTCTCTCTCTCTTTCCCTGTTGTTCTATTAATTTATTCAAATATTGTTACTTTGTTACTGATGATGAAATTTCTTCTATTTCTAAGTATTTCTTACCTGTCTTACCTTTTAAACTCATTTTAGCCATCAACCTGTGGCTGTGTCATGGCTCTGCTTTGAAAGATTTTGTCAAACTAATCAGCCCCAGTACTTTTTTTTTTCAAAGTCTGGTAGTTATGCTATCAGTTTCTTTTGCTGAACTGCTAAGTTCCAGGGACATAAACAAACCAACACTGAGTGTCAAGTAGTAAGAGGAGGGGCGAACATAAATACACACACACACACACACACACACACACACACACACACACACACACACACGCTCAGCATGTGAAGCATACTTATACGTTCCAGTACTCCAAAATATATTTGTATATGTTGTATTTTACATGGTTTTCTACATATATACCTCTGTAACTCCTATTAGACAATGGAACATATGTAATGGGGAATAAATAACAAATTTTTCAGTCTTTTGCTTTGATATATATATCAACATCATTTAATGTCCGTTTTCTATGCTGGCATGGCTTGGACAGTTTGACAGGAGGTGGCAAGGCCAGAGAGCTGC